>NC_069504.1:1113238573-1113538573 GCF_027579735.1 Bombina bombina
ATGCTGTGCTTATACATGAGTGTACATCGGGTCTGTGTCACATTTGTGTATACAACAGTTGTGTTTGTCAGATTCATATGTCGGTAGTGACCCACTGACTGTGTCTGCAGGATTTACACAGATATGCAGCAGGTGCTGAATGGCGTGGATCACCCGCGCTTCGTGTTTACAAATGAGGAGAAGGAAGCCGACATCCTCTTCATCTTCTCTCACATTAAAGACTACAGGTGAGGCTTTTGTCTGATGTCATCTCTGGATTTCTTTACTTTCAAACTGATGCTTAAAGAACCACTAAATACAACATAATTGACAATATAAAAGACAATGCAATAACACTTACTCTGAATTTCACAAAAGCAGTAGATTTTTCTTTTGGCAAATTTTATTTTTCTCCCAATTGCCAGGCCCCTGTATCATGTGACAGACATTAGCCAATTATAGACTAGTATATGTATACCCTGTGAGCTTGTGCACATGCTCAGTAAGAGCTGGTGTCTCAAAAAGTGTGAATATACAAAGACTGTGTAAAATGTGATAATGGAAGTCAATTGGAAAAATTCTTATCATTGTGTGCTCTTTCTGAATCATGAAAGTTTAATTTTGACTTGAGTGTCCCTTTAAACATGTTCAGCAAAACTAGGGATCCTGCAATTGATTTTACTAGCATTGTTATTACATAATGCAACATGAAAGATGAATTATTAGAGCATGTCATTTTCTTTCCAAAGGCAGGGAGAGTCCACAACTTCATTCATTACTGTTGGGAATATCAACACCTGGTCACCAGGAGGAGGCAAAGACACCCCAGCCAAAGGCTGTAAATATCCCTCCCACTTCCCCTATCCCCCCAGTCATTCTTTGCCTTTCGTCACTAAAGGAAGATGGCAGAGAAAGTGTTAGAAGAAATAGTGTGGGTATTTTCCCTTCAAGAGTGGACTGGGGTTTTGAAGTAGCCATGCAAATCTCTTAGTGAGAGTGGTGGTGAACGTTAGCAACTAGATGTAGCAGGGTTTATTCTCTATATTGATGTAGCTATTACTCTAACAACCCCTTGGGTAACCAGTGTTAGCGTTTTACACAGTTTCCCCTTTCACTCAGGTCCCTGTCAGATGTATTGCAGAGAGACTGTCACACCTTGAGACACTGTGTCTGCTCCACAGCGCTGATCCTGGAGGGTATCCTTTTTCTTTTGGGATAATGCCTAGTGGGTTTTGACTATCCCTTAAGATACTGTAAAGGACCAACTTAGATCACAGTGTGACACTTTTACACCCTCTAAGGGATCTGGGGAAGTTATATCCTCTGTAGTTGAGGTTAATATTTAAGGGTAGTTGGGGATGTGTGTGCTGCTTAGCTTTCTAGCCATCGGGGCACTTGTGAAGGGTTCTAGGCTCATGAGGGGTAATTTTTATTTTTCTGGCAGATAGATGTAGTGATGTTTTTTACTTTAAAGCGCTACGTAGCTGATTTTCAGCTTTGCACACTTTTGTCTATAGTGGAGGCGGTCTCCGATTTGCGCACCATGTGACCGGGCACAGTTTCCTGGTTCAGACGATCCCTGCTTTGTTTCGCTACGGCAGAGAACTTAGTCGCTGGACTACGGGGAGTAAACAAACTTCATTCTGTCTGGTCTGGGTTACTGGAAGGTGGTAAGTACCTGGCCAAGGTGCGGGTAGAGGTGCCTCTCTGCGCAATAACATTTTATTGAACCTGTTTTTGCTGAGACCCATTTATTCCACTATGGATGACACTGTTTAAACCCCTCTGAGGGTTCAGTTTCATCAATATCCATAACAAATACTTGCTTATATTGTGAGGAGACTATGCTTTGTCCCCCTGAACAATTTTGTTCTATCTGCCTAGGTTTTGTGTTGAAAGCTAAAAAGGAGACTAGAACGGTTACCACTTCTGGTAAGCTTATACTCTCTGAGCCATCCACCTCACAGGACTGTATTGTCCAGGAGATTCCGGTTTTCTTTCCGCAGTCCCCTTTTAGTCCTACTTCACAAGCAGTCCCCTGAGGCACACCTGTCTCTCCTGTTGGAAGGGAAACATTTTTTCCAGTCCCTGATTCTCATCTGGAACTGTAGAGCTCCATTTCCACTCTTGCCAAGTGTACTCCAAACCCAGTCCTCAGGACCCTTACTCAGGCCTAATATTCATTATATCTTAACTAGAGAACAGGTGAAACAATCAGCTCACCCATTAACTGATTATTTCACCTGTGCTCTATGAATATCTGGCCTGACTAAGGGTCCTGAAGACTAGGTTTGGGAAACACTGTTCTAAAGGATAGCTCCTCTTTTAGGGATCCTATGGACAAGAAATTGGAGAGTTACTTAAGAAGGATGTTTCAACATATGGATCTCCTGTTTCAACCAGCTGCTGCGGTAGCCACAGTTGCAGGGACGGCCACTTATTGGTGTGACTCTTTGTCAGAATTAATTGAAGTTGAATCCTCCCTTAGGGACATTCAGAATAAGATCAAGGCTCTAAAAATAGCCAATTCTTTTATCTGTGATGCTAATATGCAGATTGTCAGTTTGAATTCCAAAGCCTCAGGTTTTGCCGTCTTGTCCCGGCGGGCCCTTTGGTTAAAGTCTTGGTCCGCTGATATGGTCTCCAAGTCTAAACTTCTTTCCTTACCATTCAAAGGGAAGATTTTATTTGGACAGGTCTGGACTCCATCCTTTCCACTGTTACTAGAGGAAAGGGTTCTTTCCTCCCCCAGGATAAGAGAACTAGACCTAAAGGATGGCCATCCTCTAGTTTTCGTTCAGACAAGAACCAGTGGACTCAATCATCCGCCAAGCCTGAACAGTCCAAGAGGACTTGGAAGCCTAACCAGACTTTGAACAAATCCAAGCAGACCAAGAAGCCCACAAACAACAAATCCGCATGAAGGGACGGCCCCCGATCCGGGATCGGATCGAATAGGGGGCAGACTGTCCTTTTTCTCAGAGGCTTGGGGTCAGCATGTTCAGAATCCTTTGGTGTTGGACGTTGTATCTCAGGGTTACAAAATAGGGTTAAAATCTTGTCCTCCAAGGGACAGATTTCTCTTTTCAAGATTGTCTACCAGACCTTAGATTGTGTTCGGGATCTTTCCCCCCTGTGATTTATAGCCCTGGTGCCCCACTCAGAAACTGGTCTAAGTTTTGACTCAAACCTCTTTGTGGTTTTCAAAAAGGAGAGGACTTATCTCCCAATCCTGGACATGAAATATCTCAAAAAGTTTCTCAGGGTTCCCTCTTTCAAAATGGAGACTATCAGGTCCATCCTTCCCTTAATACAGGAAGGACAGTTAATGACTGCAATCGATTTAAAGAATGCATACCTTCATGTTCCGATCCACAAGGATCATTTTCAGTTCGTGCGGTTTGCATTTCTGGACCAGCATTTCCAGTTCATAGCCCTACCATTTGGCTTAGCTACTCAGTGCTCCCAGTATATTTATGAAGGTTCTGGGAGCCCTCCTAGCAGTGGCCAGATCCCAGGGTATCGCAGTGGCTCTTTACCTGGATAACACCTTGGTTCAATCTTAATCTTTTCCTTTAGCAAGATATCGGATACTGACTCTGTGCGTGACCCCCTTGACACACCGTTCCTAAGGTAGAGGTGCTATATCCACTCTAGCCAAAAAAACAACTATCCCCCTTGAGGATAGTTCCTCTTTCAAGGACACTATGGATAAGAAACTTGAAGCTTACTTAAGAAAGATGTATATTCATCCCGGTTTACAATTGGAACCTGTTGCAAGTAGTGCTATGGTTGCAGGTGCAGCCTCTTATTGGTGCGATTCCTTGTCCGACCTAATTTCAGAGGAGACTACCATAGAGGAGGTCCAGGATATGATCAAGGCTCTAAAGCTGGCTAATACTTTTATCTGTGATGCCAGCATGCATGTCGTTAGGCTGGGAGCAAAAATCTATCTATCTTTGCGGTTTCTAGCTCGCAGAGCCCTGTGGCTAAAATCTTGGTCTGCGGATGTAACATCCAATTCCAAACTTCTGTCTTTACCTTTTAAGGGCAAGACTTTTTATTTGGTCCTGGTCTGGCCGAGATGATTTCTGAAGTTACTGGTGGAAAGGGATCTTTCTTACCTCAAGACAAGAAGGCTAGGTCATCAGAGTTCTAATTTTCGTTTCTTTCACAACTTCAAAGGACAGAAGTTTTCCTCATTTCTTCCAAGCTGGAGCAATCCAGGACTTCATGGAGGTCCAGTCAACATTGGAATAAGGGGAAACAATCTAAGAAACCTTCCTCTGAGTCTAAATCAGCATGAAGGGGCTGCCCCCAAACCAGTCTTGGATCAAGTAGGGGACAGGTGTTCCTTCTCTCTGCAGGCTTGGATCCTCGATGTCCCATATCCTTGGGCTGTGGAAGTAGTATCCCAAGGATACAGCATAGGGTTCAAGTCTTGTCCCCCCAGGGGCAGATTTATCCTGTCAACGTTATCTGCAGACCAGGTGAAGAGAGAGGCCTTCTTAAACTGGCAGGACCTATCTTCTCGGTGAGTAATTGTTCCAGTTCCTATGGCGGAACAGGGTCAAGGATCTATTCAAACCTTTTTTGTGGTTCCCAATTAGGAGTAAATTTTCCGACCCATATTGAACCTCAAGTGTCTTAACAAATTTTTTAAAGTTCCGTCCTTCAAAATGGAGACTATACGTTCCATTCTACCCTTGGTTCAGGAGGGTCAATTAATGACTACCATAGACCTGAAGGACGCGTATCTTCATGTCCCTATTTATAGGGAACATCACCAATTCCTGTGGTTTGCCTTTCTAGACAAACACTTCCAATTTGTTGCCCTTCCCTTCAGCCTTGCTACGGCTCCTTGAATCTTTACAAAGGTTCTAGGGGCCCTTTTAGTGGTGGTCAGATCTCAGGGGATAGCGGTGGCTCCATACCTGGACGACATCTTGGTTCAGGCGCCATCTTTAAATTTAACTAGATCCCATACAGATTCTCTGTTGTCTATTCTTCGTTCTGACGGGTGGAAAGTAAATCTGGAAAGACACCAGGGTATGCTTTTTGGGAACGATCATAGACTCTCTGTCCATGAAGATTTTTCTGGATAATGTCAGAAAATCCAAGCTTCTTGCTTCTTGTCTTTCACTTCAGTCCTCTATCCGTCCATCAGTGGCTCAGTGTATGGAAGTTATTTGTCTAATGGTTGCTTCCATGGACATTATACCTTTTGCTTGTTTCCATCTGAGACCTCTACAATTATGCATGCTCAGACAATGGAACGGAGACCACTCGGATCTCTCTCAGAGGATAGTTTTAGACTCCCTAAAAAGATACTCTCTATCCTGGTGGATCTCTCAGGACCATCTGTCTCATGTAACTTGCTTCCTGAGATCATCCTGGGTGATTGTGACCACAGATGCCAGCCTGTCGGCGTTGGAGAGCAGTTTAGGGTTCCTTAAAGGCTCAGGGTCTTTGGACTCGAGAGGAGTCTTCTCTTCCAATAAATATCCTATAGTTGAGAGCAATCTTCAATGCCCTAACAGCTTGGCCTCCATTGTGTTTGGTCCGGTTTATCAGATTCCAGTCAACATCATCACCTCAGTGGCGTACATTAACCACCAGAGAGGAACTCAGAGTTCCTTAGCTATGAAGGAGGTGACTCGCATTCTCCAGTGGGCGGAGTCTCACGATTGTCTTCTCTCTGTCATCCACATCCCAGGGGTGGACAACTGGGAAGCAGATTTTCTGAGCAGGCAAACCTTTCATCCCAGGGAATGGCCTCTCCATCCGGAAGTTTTCACAATGTTTACCCTCAGTTGGGGGTTCCGGAGTTGGATCTGATGGTATCTCGTCTAAAAGCCAAGCTTCCAAGGTACGGGTCAAGATCATGAGATTCACAAGCAGCTCTGATCGACGCTCTGGCAGTTCCTTGGGACTTCGGACTTGCGTACCTGTTTCCTCAGTTTGCTCTTCTTCCTCAAGTAATTGCTTGTATCAAACAGGAGAGGGCGTCAGTGATTCTAATAGCTCCTGTCTGGCCTTGCAGGATCTGGTTCGCAGATCTGGTGAAGATGTCATCTCTTCCCCTTGGAGGTTGCCTTTGAGGAAGGACCTTCTACTTCAGGGTCCCTTCCTCTACCCAAATCTAGATTCTCTGAAGCTGACTGCTTGGAGATTGAGCACCTAGTCTTGGCTAGGCGGGGTTTTTCTGAGAAGGTCATTGATACCATGTTTCAGGCTCGTAAACCTGTTATTTGCAAGATTTACCATAAGGTATGGCGTAAATACCTTTATTGGTGTGAATCGAAGGGTTTCTCTTGGAGTCGGGTGAGGGTAACCTGCATTTTATCTTTCCTTCAGGATGGTCAGGAGAAAGGTTTGTCAGTCAGTACTCTGAAGGGTCAGATTTCTGCACTGTCTATTCTTTTACACAAATGTCTGGCAGATCTGCCAGATGTTCAATCTTTTGTTTAGGCATTGCTCAGAATCAGGCCTGTGTTTAAACCTGTTGCTTCTCCTTGGAGCCTTAACCTGGTCCTTAAAATTTTGCAGCAGGCTCCGTTTGAGCCTATGCATTCAATTGATATTAAGTTCTTATCTTGGAAAGTTTTATTTCTCCTTGCTATTTCTTCTGCTCGCAGAGTTTCCGAGCTTTCGGCTCTACAGTGTGATTCCCCTTACCTTAATTTTCATGCGGATAAGGTGGTCCTTCGTACTAAGTTGGGATTTCTTCCCAAAGTAGTATCGTATCGCAACATCAAACAGGAAATTGTTGTTCCTTCGTTTTGTCCTAATCCTCCTCCTCAGAAGGAACGCTGTTGCATAACCTGGATGTTGTGATTGCTCTAAAATGTTATCTACAAGCAACTAAAGATTTTCGTCAATCTACTACCCTGTTCGTTGTTTTCTCTGGTAAGCGTAAGGGTCAGAAGGCCACTTGTTCTACTCGTTCTCTCTGGTTGAGAAGTGTTATCCGGTAAGCTTATGAGACAGCTGGACAACAGCCTCCCAAGAGAATTACGGTTCATTCCACTAGTGCTGTCTCTTCTTCCTGGGCCTTCAAATCTGCCAGGCGGCCTCTTGGTCCGTGTTGCATACATTTTCCAAATTCTACAAATTTGATACTTTTGCCTCAGCTGAAGCTTCTTCGGAGGAAAGTTATTCAAGCGGTGGTGCCTTCTGTTTAGGTCTGCCTGTCTTGTTCTCCCGCCCTTCCATTTTATATCCTCTAGCTTCGGTATTGGTTCCCACTAGTAATTAGAATAGATTTGTGGACTCTCCATGTCATTGGAAAGAAAACAAAATGTATGCTTACCTGATAAATTATTTTCTTTCCTGGCATGGAGAGTCCACGACCCGCCCTTAATTTGAGTTAAGACGGCTTTTTTTTGTATAAACCTCAGGCACCTCTATACCCTTGTGTCATCTTCTCTTTCCATATTCCTTCGGCGGAATGACTGGGGGTTTATGGGAAGTAGGATTGATACTTAACAGCTCTGCTGGGGTGTTCTTTGCCTCCTCCTGGTGGCCAGGAGTTGGATTCCCACTAGTAATTAGAATGGATTTGTGGACTCTCCATGCCAGTAAAAAAAAAAATTTATCAGGTAAGCATAAAAAATTTCCTTTTCCCTCGGCTGAATCACTGGTGGGGTTAGGGAAAGTGGGAGGGATATTTATAGCCTTTGGCTGGGGTGTCTTTGCCGCCTCCTGGTGGCCAGGTATTGATATTCCCAACAGTAATGAATGAAGTCATGGACTCTCCCTGCCAGGAAAGAAAGGAATTTATCTGGTAAGCATACATTTTGTTTTTGCACTACAATATCAAGTTAAAGAGACCATAAAAACCTACAAAATAATGTTACAGAATTTTGCACATAGTGCAGAATTATATAACATTAGCTTAGCGCCAACTTTATCCATCAAAGTATATCAGAGATATTTTATTATACTGTCTACTCGCAGTGCGCCTGATTGCCACATTAAACTGTAGCTCGCTCTGGTCTGGTAGTGAGAGCGAGTTACATTCAGTTTATTAGTGCAATCAGGCGCACTGCGAGACGGCAGCGTGCCCGTGATGTGCTTAGGAAAAAAAGACCCGCTCAGTAGAGCCAAGAGCGGCGTTCTGGAAAATTTAACTTTGTAATAAAATATCTCTGATATACTTCGATGAAGAGAGTTCGCGCTAAGCTAATGTTATTCTGCACTATATGCAGAATTATATAACATTATTTTGTAGGTTTACTGTCCCTTTAAGTATAAATATTAATCCTGAGAAGAGAGGAAAAAGCTGAAAATGGCTAGTTTGTAAAATGGTTACCATCTTTAAAGAAAAGTTTTCTCGTTGTGACTTATCTTATGTCGCTGTGCACATCTGTGCTCCTAACTTTTGGGGTTATTTTCTATATATCTATATACAAATACCTCTGTCTGGCTCCTAAATATTCTTACTGGCTCCTAAATTTTAAACAGATTTGTTGACCCCTTATATGTAGAAGAATAAATATTTAAATATAGGAAAGTCTGTATGCAAAATACTGAAACTGGCAGATGATTTGCTGGGCTCTTTTATCCCCTGTAAACAGTGATGGTCTAGTAAAACATTGTGTGTGATGTTAACCCAGTTAAGAAGACAGAAGATGAACATTTTCTTTTCGCATCAGGACATTAAGCATTGAACGGCCCCACGTCATGCTGAACCAGTTCCCGTGTGAGAGCCTGCTGACCGTGAAGGATTGCCTGGCATCTATTTCTAGGAGGATTGGTGGCTCAGAAGGGCCAAAATGGCTGCCACGGACCTTTAATCTGCAGACTGAACTCCCACAATTCATTAGTTATTTTATGCAGCGGGAGCAGAGGTAAGAAAATGTTTTATAAAGGAGGAGATGTATGTGATAAATAACAGCATAAGCTTCTTATGAGTACCTATTTGTATATACTCAGTGTCAATAAATGCACGTGAAAGCACATGAGGAAGCTAGACCTTATGTTATTATCTCTGCAGAGGAGAAGACAATCACTGGATCTGTAAGCCATGGAACTTAGCCCGGAGCTTGGACACACATGTCACAACCAACCTGTCATATATAATCCGACAGCGGGAGAGCACGCCAAAGGTATATCTGTAGCATTTATATTTGTTTATTAACAAGACCAATGAGTGTTAGGTTTTTTATTTTGGGGGTTATTTGGGTGGTGGGTTTTACTGTTGGGGGGGGACTTTGTATTTTTTTTTTTACCGGTAAAAGAGCTGATTTCGTTAGGGCAATGCCCTACAAAAGGCCCTTTTAAGGGCTATTGGTAGTTTATTGTAGGCTATGGGGTGTTTTTATTTGGTGGGGCTTTTTATTTTTATAGGGCTATTAGATTAGGTGTAATTCTTTTTATTTTTGATAATTTCGTTTGTTTTTTTTAAATCTTGGTGTTTTTTATTTTTTGTGATTTTAGTGTTAATTATGTTTGGTAAAACTTAGATTTTTTTTTAAATTTTTCGTAGGATTTGTTATTTTTTAGTTGTAATTTATATTTTTAATTTTTTTTCTTAGTGTTAGGTTTTTTTAAATTTGTAATTTAATTTAGATTTTTTAATTGCTAGTATTTTTTTTTATTAGATTAGTTATGTTAGTTTCATTTATAGTTTAATCTTAGGTTTAGATTTATTTCACAGGTATATTTTTTTATTTTTTTAAATAGTTATATTGTAATTTTAATTTAAAGTTGGGGGGGTGTTAGCTTAATTTAGTGTTTTGCGATGTGGGGGCTGGCGGTTTAGGGGTTAATTGGTTTATTTAGTGGCAGATATGTGGGAGGCCGGAGGTTTAGGGGTTAATAACTTTATTATAGTGGCAGCGATGTCGGGGAGCGGCGGATTAGGGGTTAATAGCTTTTATTAGTGTTGGCGATGTCGAGGGCAGCAGATTAGGGGTTAATAACTTTATTTAGGTGTCGGGGTGGCAGATTAGGGGTGTTTAGACTTGGGGTTTATGTTGGGGTGTTAGGTTTAAACTTAACTTTTTTTCCCCATAGACATCAAGGGGATGCGTTACAGAGATTTTTCATTCCGCGATTGCAGATGTTAGAAAAAAAGCTAACACTCTCTACCCATTCATGTTTATGGGGGAAAGCGTGCACGAGCACGTGAAAGCAGCCCTTGGATTTTGTGCAGTATGGAGCTTAATGCAACCATATCGCATGCACAAGTACGCTTTTCAGAAACTCATAATGGAAGCTCTATTTAGGGAGAAATAATGCAACTTTTGTTGCGTTCGTTTCGCACCCTGTTTAGCGCAAAACTCGTAGTCTAGGTGATTATTACTACTAGATGTGCACAAATTCAGGATTCTTGATTGGCCGCGGTTTGTGGCATTCAGTTAATTCTGGGACCCGATTTATTAAAAAAACAAAAAACACATAAATAATTGTACTTGCACATCTGCTGCGTTTTGTTCTAATAAACCCACAAGTCTTTTATTACTAAGGTGCTTGAGAATGTGGCATTATAACCCCAACTCTCTGTACTAATTACTTCCCCAGGTTGTATCCAAATACATAGAGGACCCTGTGCTCTTCCACCGTGATGATGTTGGTATGGTAAAGTTTGACATCCGTTACATTGTCCTCCTGCGCTCTGTGCAGCCGCTGAAGTTGTACGCTTATGATGTCTTCTGGCTGCGCTTTGCCAACAGGTCAGTTTTCCCAGTGAATTAATTTATTTTTATTTATTTTGTTTAGACTCTTGTCAATTCATTTAGCTTTATTTTATTATTTTTTTATGGGTGATATGAAAGGATAATATAATTTCTAACTAAAACAGGTGCTGCTATAGTTTGTGTATCTTGAAATAGGACCATATATTTTATATTTTCTTAAAAGAAATAGCCATTTTATTTCCCCTCCTACAAAGTGATAGAAAATCCAATCACCTAGATTACGAGTCTTGCGTTAGCTTTAAAAAGCAGCGTTGAGAGGTCCCAACGCTGCTTTTTAACGCCCGCTGGTATTACGAGTCTGGCAGGTACAGGTGTACCGCTCACTTTTCTTCCGCAACTCGAGCATACCGCAAATCCCCTTACGTCAATTGCGTATCCTATCTTTTTAATAGGATTTGCCTAACGCCGGTATTACGAGTCTTGGAGAAAGTGAGCGGTACACCCTCTCCTGTCAAGACTCCTACCGCATTTAAAAGTCAGTAGTTAAGAGTTTTATGGGCTAACGCTGTAACATAAAACTCTTAACTAAAGTTCTAAAAAGTACACTAACACCCATAAACTACCTATTGACCCCTAAACTGAACCCCCCACATCGCAAACACTTAAATAAAGTTTTTAACCCCTAATCTGCTGACCGGACATCGCTGCCACTTAAATAAATATATTAACCCCTAAACCGCCGTACTCCCGCCTCGCAAACACTAGTTTAATTTTTATTAACCCCTAATCTGCCACCCCCAACGTCGCCGCAACTATATTAAAGGTATTAACCCCTAAACCTAGGTCTAACCCTCACCCTAACACCCCCTAACTTAGATATAATTTAAATAAATATAAATAAAATTACTACAATTAATTAAATTATTCCTGTTTAAAACTAAATACTTACCTATAAAATAAACCCTAAGCTAGCTACAATATAACTAATAGTTACATTGTAGCTATCTTAGGATTTATATTTATTTTACAGGCAACTTTGTATTTATTTTAACTAGGTAGAATAGTTACTAAATAGTTATTAACTATTTAATAGCTACCCAGCTAAAATAAGTACAAATTTACCTGTAAAATAAACCCTAACCTAAGTTACAATTACACCTAACACTACACTATAATTAAATTAATTCCCTAAACTAACTACAATTAATTACAATTAAATTAAATAAACTAAAGTATGAAAAACAACAAACACTAAATTACACCTACTCTAATCCCCCTAATAAAATAAAAAATACCCCCAAAATAATAAAATTCCCTACCCTATACTAAATTACAAATAGCCCTTAAAAAGGCCTTTTGCGGGCATTGCCCCAAAGTAATCAGCTCTTTTACCTGTAAAAAAAAATACAATACCCCCGAACATTAAAACCCACCACCCACACACCCAACCCTACTCTAAAACCCACCCAATCCCCCCCTTAATAAAACCTAACACTAACCCCTTGAAGATCACCCTACCTTGAGACGTCTTCACCCAGCCGGGCACAAGTGGTTCTCCAGAGGGGCCAAAGTCTTCATCCAGACGGCATCTTCTATCTTCATCCATCCGGAGCGGAGCGGGTCCATCTTCAATCCAGCCGACGCAAAGCATCCTCTTCAAAAAAAGTCCAACTGAAGAATGAAGGTTCCTTTAAATGACGTCATCCAAGATGGCGTCCCTTCAATTCTGATTGGCTGATAGAATTCTATCAGCCAATCGGAATTAAGGTAGGAAAAATCCTATTGGCTGATTGCATCAGCCAATAGGATTTTTCCTACCTTAATTCCGATTGGCTGATAGAATCCTATCAGCCAATCGGAATTGAAGATGGACCTGCTCCGCTCCGGATGGATGAAGATAGAAGATGCCGTCTGGATGAAGACTCCTGGATGTCCTCTTCTGCCCAGATTGGATGAAGACTTCGGCCCCTCTGGAGGACCACTTGTGCCCGGCTGGGTGAAGACGTCTCAAGGTAGGATGATCTTCAAGAGGTTAGTGTTAGGTTTTATTAAGAGGGGATTGGGTGGGTTTTAGAGTAGGGTTGGGTGTGTGGGTGGTGGGTTTTAATGTTGGGGGGGTATTGTATTTTTTTTTACAGGTTAAAGAGCTGATTACTTTGGGGCTATGCCCCGCAAAAGGCCCTTTTAAGGGCTATTTGTAATTTAGTATAGGGTAGGGAATTTTATTATTTTGGGGTTATTTTTTATTTTATTAGGGGGATTAGAGTAGGTGTAATTAGTTTAAAAAAATTTTAATTATTTTTTTATTTTCTGTAATTTAGTGTTTGTTGTTTTACTTTAGTTTATTTAATTTAATTGTAATTAATTGTAGTTAGTTTAGGGAATTAATTTAATTATAGTGTAGTGTTAGGTGTAATTGTAACTTAGGTTAGGGTTTATTTTACAGGTAAATTTGTACTTATTTTAGCTAGGTAGCTATTAAATAGTTAATAACTATTTAGTAACTATTCTACCTAGTTCAAATAAATACAAACTTGCCTGTAAAATAAAAATAAATCCTGAGATAGCTACAATGTAACTATTAGTTATATTGTAGCTATTTTAGGGTTTATTTTATAGGCAAGTATTTAGTTTTAAAGTGAAGGTCAATTTTCATCAATGAGTGCCCGGTTTTTAAAATACTTTTAAAAACAGGCGCACTTTCATTGATGAAAATTAACATTGCACTGGATTTGAAGAAATACTTACCTTTTTACTCCTGCAAAACCGGATCGCCGATCTCAGCCTCAGTTTCTCTGTACTGACGTCAGAAATGATGAAAACCGGCCTCCTCCAATCATGGCTTGCACCCCAGAGCGTCCAGGTCGTGATGCCTAGCTGTGATTGGAGGAAGCCAGTTTCGTCATTGCTGTGGTCTACAGCAGGAAGAAGGAGGGGGATCGTCGATCCGGCTTTGCAGGAGTAAAAGGTAAGTATTTCTTCAAATCCAGTGCAATGTTAATTTTCATCAATGAAAGTGTCCCTGTTTTTAAAAGTATTTTTAAAAACCGGGCACTCATTGAAGAAAATTGACCTTCTCTTTAAATAGGAATAATTTATTTAATTGTAGTAATTTTATTAAGATTATTTTAAATTATATTTAAATTAGGGGGGGGTGTTAGGGTTAGGATTAGACTTAGGTTTAGGGGTTAATATATTTATTATAGTGGCGGCGACGTTGGGGGCGGCAGATTAGGGGTTAATAAATATGTAGGGTTTGGCGATGTTGGGGGCAGCAGATTAGGGGTTCATTAGTATAATGTAGGTGGTGGCGGGGTGTATGGAGCGGCAGATTAGGGGTTAATAATATAATGTAGGTGTCGGCAATGTCGGGGGCGGAAGATTAGGGGTTAATAAGTGTAAGATTAGGGGTGTTTAGACTCGGGGTTCATGTTAGGTTGTTAGGTGTAGACATAAAAAGTATTTCCCCATAGGAAACAATGGGGCTGCGTTAGGAGATGAACGCTTCTTTTTTGCAGGTGTTAGTTTTTTTTTCAGCCGGCTCTCCCCCATTGTTTCCTATGGGGAAATCGTGCACGTTTAGCCAGCTCACCGCTACCGTTAGCAACGCTGGTATTGAGGTGAGATGTGGAGCTAAATTGCTCTCCGCTCACTTTTTTGCAGCTAACGCCAGGTTGAAAAAAACCTGTAATATCAGCATTGTTTTAAGTGAGCGGTGAGAAAAAAATGAGCGTTAGCACCGCACCCCTGTTACCGCAAAACTCGTAATCTAGGTGAATATGTTTTAGACTTCACAATATATCTTCTTTTGTAATTTCTGATTTCTAACAAATATTTAGAATATGGAGAGATTATTTTTGTTAGTAATATCAGATTTAATACCTAAACTTGCAGCTAGGTTTGAGCCCTGCAGTTAAAGAGTTCTGGGTGTTTTTATCATGTGCATTAGACTCCAGTCCTAGGACTCACACATGAACATGATTAGGGATCTGTTTGATCTCAGGTATAACTGTAGTTCATCAGTGCCCAGGTGCTGACATCATGATGTTGGCATGGTTGCGCTCGTCAGCGATTAACAGACGTGCTAAATGTATTATGTCTTCTTATGAAGTTACATACAGATATATTCAAACAGAAACACTGCATGATTGCAAGCATATTTCATATTAATGGCATCCATATGCTTTAAGTCATCCACATATTTTCATGCTTATTTAAAAAGGTATTCAACAGAATATCTAACCTGTAATACATGCAAATGGAGACTTGTTGCGCTCACAGAGAAAACTCTCAATATCCATATATTCCTTGTTTGTCACATGAAGAACTGGCGCTATAAAGATCAAGTAGATACATTTTCTGTGTGCACTTCTGTCTTGGCTTTTGCCCAATTGCTTATAATAGGAAGTTGCCAACAAGCAGTTAGTAAACTTCTGCTGCGTGATTATACACTAATGTTTGTGGGCGAGACAAGTTTAATTGGTTTTTATTTAATAGCATTTTCAAACAACGTGTCTGGTGGAAGCGAATTGATTTATTCAAAATAATGTACCTTGGTGATTGATAGGCTCTATTTAAATGAATTAAAATATAAATGTATTATGCTGCATATATGGTAAATGTATATAAAAAAGAAAAAATAAAGTTACTTGCTGTAAAACCCCCCAGTTTTTACATTGTAACGTACCGACATGGTGATGTTGATGTGGTACTGAGGTACCAAGGAAGGTTTTATGGTTTAGATAAGTCCCAGTGGAATTGAGCTTTGAGTCCCCATGAAGCACATTACATTCCTGATTATCAGATGTTAGTCGCGCAAAAGCTCTCACATCTGTGGCCTGCGCTTCCCCATCCTTAAAATGAATTTTAAAATCTTTTTTCTTTTTAGAACGGGGAGAGTCTACAGCTGCATTCATTACTTTTGGGAAATACAGAACCTGGCCACCAAGAGGAGGCAAAGACACCCCTGCCAAAGGCTTAAATACCTCCCCCACTTCCCTCATCCCCCAGTCATTCTTTGCCTTTCATCACAGGAGGTTGGCAGAGAAGTGTCAGAAGATTACGGAGTAGTCTCTTATGGAGGGTAGTACTCTTCGAGATGGGACTGGAGTTTTAAGTAGTCCTGTCAACCTCTCAGTGAGAGAATGGATGAAAGTTAGAGTCCGGAGATGCAGGGAGAATCTTTCTGCAAAACCATCCCGACTCATATTAACAGCTCCATTAGCAATCAGCGTTGACGAGTTTCGCTGCCTGCTTTCTTCACTCAAGTCCATGTCAGAACCTACGCTACTATCTATCAAACTGTTACTGTTCCACGGCATAGATTCATTTCATTTTCCTTTCATTGTGGGAGTAATGTAAATGATAGAAGACAGGGTCTCAGTGGGACTCCTTTATCTTTATTGAATCAAGGGTTAATATCTCCTGAGGGGGTATATTCAGCAATGGGGGACTTTAGTCATGTTTGTTATGTGATTCTGTCTGCTTATGTGTAGAATGTTGGGGCTCATGGCTATTATGGAACGTACAATTTTTGGAGCTACGCAGTTCTTGTGGACTGGCGTGCTTTTCTTTGGCCTACATGTCGCACCTCGTGACCAGGTATGGTCACGTTTTCGTTCTCCATTTTTGTATTCGTGACCAAGTGTCGGTGGAGAGGATCTGTTTCTCTGCTTGTCTGGGTCATAGGAGGTAGTGAGTGCCCCAGCCTTTGGGGGTGTAAGGTGCCAGTTGTTTTTGTCCATAATTTAATAAGTCAAGCAATGGAGGATTCTGATTGTTCGGAGAAGGATTTCTCTGATTCAGATTCTGTTACTTGCTTGGATTGTGGGGAGGCCAGGGTAATCCAGCCCAATCAATTATGTTCCATATACCGTAATAGAGTGCTCTCTTCTCCCTCTGGGGTGAGGCTAGAAACCGCTGAGCCATCGGCCTCTGAGGATCCTGTGTCCCATGAGGTGCGTTCCCTAGAATATTCTGTTCCTACACAGGCATTTGTCCCGAATACCGTTACCCCTTCTCCGGAAGGAGGTTTATTTCCACCAGAGGTTACTGCACGGTTTCGCATGGCCATGGCGTTGGCGCACTTACATCTTCCTAATTGCAAGCGAAGAGTTCATCAATGTCCCCTTAACCTGGGGGTTTCAGGTGCGAGTTTGATTATATCGGATCTTTCCTCTGGGGAAGCGGTTTCCTCTGAGGCTTCAGGGGTACAGCCTTCAGGGTCGGGGCCTTCAGATGCCCCACCGAAGGTGGATTTTGCATTAAGATTCAGACTGGCGAGTCTGCGTGTACTGCTGCGGCATGTGTTGGCGGCTATGGAGGATTCCAGTTCTGATTCGTCAACGGATCCTCACGCTTCTGGATCAGATGGCGAACAGTGCTCGACGATGGAGGGATGAGATCCTACTCCTGGTCGTCTCTCTTGTTTTTTGTGTATCTAATCCCAGTTCTGAGATCTTGAGGATTAGGATATCTGACAGGCTGCTCCTGTTAGTGTTTCCATTTCTCTTTGGTGTTCACCTGCGGGTGCGGCTTATTTTCTTTTGATCCGGTTAGGATGTGTTTTATTTCTTTATTTTGGAGCTCATGGCTGTTGTAGATTTTTCTTGGATTTTGATGCTAGTGATTCATGGTCGCATTAGAAGTTACGACAGTGTTTAAGCCACAGTGCTTATTGGTCTGTTGTTTGTCTGTTTTATTTAGTCTAGCCCTGCTAGGGTTTAGAACTTTCAGTTAGACCTTGAACAGTTCGGTTGTACCCTGGTCAGCAGGCTGGTCCTTGTTGGGTACTAGTTCACTCTGTTCTTTTGAGGTTATATCAGACATTTTTTATATCCTTGACAACAGGCTGATCCTGTTTGGGTTGCTTACCTCTTGTTACAAGGTTGTTTTTTTTGTTTCTACAAGTTATAGGAGGCCCTTCTATCCTAGATATCAGGCTGGTCCTACTTTATTTTGTCTTGGTGGGGCGTCCGATGTTGGTCGTACTTGATACTAAGTGTTTTTGTCCCTGCATAGCTTACATGGTTTACTGGGATTACAAATTCTGCTATGGTAGTATATTTTTAGTTCCTGAGGTCTTTGGACAGGAGATAGAGTCCTCCCTTATTATTATTATTAGTTATTTGTAGAGCGCCAACAGATTCCGCAGCGCTCCCTTCCGAGGGGGGAGGATCAGATGACTGCTTGGAGATCTCCAGTACCTGGTGTAGGGGGCGATTATTCCCCTCTATTGGTACTCCTTGTGGATTGGAAGATCTCTTTCGCCAGTGTTTCTCTCCTCTTTTTTGAGGATTGCTATGCTTTTCACTTCCCCTTGCCTTTTGGGGTAGGACTTTCGGTCATCTGGTTGCGGACTCGGTTCTTAGGGACGTTTTTTGTCCTCGCAGTATTCCCATTTTTGATCCTATATACTTGGGGATCTGGGGGATTGTTATGCAGTCTCTCTTGCCATCAATCGATAGGAGTTTTTAGGATGCTCGTTCATTCGTTATTTCCTTGAGCTGTAGGTTGATCCAGACTGGATCTTTAGAGACTGTCATATTCTCTTAATCATGGAGTTCTGATCTATTTTGGGTCTTTCCTTTGTCTTCGGACTTTGTGGGTGTTACCTTAGAGGCCTTTTTGGGGCTGAGTGGACAGCCACTGAGATACATCATGAGAGATCAGAGTTCAAGACCCCTTGAAGGGTATGGAGATTTTCAATTCCAGGTAAATTTGTGGTTGTTCCGCAAGGTTTTTGGTCTTGATCCGGCATCTGGTTTTGGGGGGGTCTGTTTTTTAAACCTAGTCCTTGTCTTTGACTTGGCATTTTGGTTGATTTGTTTTTCCAGATTTTAATAGTCTTGGATCTGTCCAGCATTCAGTCATAGGCTTGTTTTCCCGGTCTTGGGGAAATCTCCTTGTTCCTACTAGGGTGGTTCTTTTCTCTCTTCTGGAGAGATGGAGGAAGTTTTTCCTGGAAATTTCTTTACTGGAATATTCCTGGATTTCTTAGTTTTCCTTCTATTTGGGAGGATCTGGTCTACTACGCCTATCCAGTTGGCTTCTCCTGAGGTAGTTTCCTCATCTGACTCCAGGTGTTCAGTGGGTCGAGGGTTTCTCTTGTCTGCAGTGTACCCTCCCTTCGGGTTTCTGAGGGGTGATGAGGATAGGTATCCTGGATCCCGAGTTAGTCTCTCTGGGTGTCGGTGTCTCCTTCCTGCTTCTTCCCTTAGGAACTGGTGGTTAGAGATTCATTATCTGATCTCCAGGCCTTGTCAATGCTGGGAATTTTTAATCTCTCTTGTCCTTTGGGACATTGACAGTCGCTTCTGGGATAGGACTGTTCAATCGGAGTAGGGGTCAGGAATTCTGACTGCTCTTTTTGGGAATCGACCACGTATCTTGTCTCCTGAAGGATCCTTACTTTGGTTGGGAGGCCTTGCAGTTGGTTTGGAAACCTTCCCTTAGCGGGTAGTTGGTTCTTCCTTATTGGTCAGGGTGTTGTCCTCCCTTACCCCGTTTTCTAGTTGGGGGCAGTTGGTACGCCCTGCTTTCTGAGTTGTTTTCTCTTGTTCCTTTTCAGGAATGTCCTGGTGCAAGTTTTCTAGCTACTCGGTTGGCTAGTTACTAGGGTTTGACGTTTAGCCTGACTGCCTATCCAATGGAAGCCTGCGGCTTTCGTTTGTGGCGTAAACGGATGTTACTATTCCGTTCCTGTTCTGCTCCCAGGGTTTCTTTCTGTCCTACAGGTGTTCAGTTTCTTTCTGCTAGTTCGTTGTCTATGGTAAGGTAGTCTTGTTCTACCTTTTGTCCTTCTGGGACTTCGGTTCTGGTTAAGGCTTTACATTGGCTCCTTTTGGATCCATGAAGGAGGTGATCTGAAATGTTTCCTTTTCTTTGCTCTCCTCCGACGGTAGAGTATTTTCTATGGGACTTTGTCTTCTTGCAGCCTGGAAGACGCTCTTTTTCGAGTTATATTAGGGGCTCCTCTCTCTGTTTTGTCCTTCTCTCTTCGGGATTGTTTCTGTAGGTTCTTTCAGACCTTCTTATCTGATTCTTCCATTCTTTTAGTTATGGAGATTGTGGTGTGGGGGTTTGTTTGTTGTTATCCCTTGCCATTGTTCATGGAGAGGTGCTGCGTGGCTTCTAGTTAGTGGGACTTTTGTCTCCTCAGAGGCTTTTGTGCTCAGTGGAGTACAGAATTTAGAGTGATCTCTAATTGGGGTCCTTATGGTTCTAATTGTTGGGCAGTTTCGTTGTCCTCATTCCATATTTTTGTTCTTTCTGCTTCTGTTGAAGTATTTTTATCGGGAATCCAGGTTGTGTCAGACTGTGGTGCCATCAGATTGGGCCGCCTTATTTAGTCCCACCTGTTTGCATTCAGTGTCCTCTATAAGCTTGGGTATTGATTTCCCAAAAGTAATGAATGCAGCTGTGGACTCTCCCCGTTTTAAAAAGAAAAACTTAAATTATGCTTACCTGATAATTTTCTTTTCTTCTGTATGGGGAGAGTCCACCACAGCTCCTCGCCCCTTTTTTTCTGTGGGCGGCCTTAAATTCTTTTTTATTTGTTCTTCTGGCACCTTTTTTCACCCAGATATTTATCCTACTGTTCTTTGTTCCCTTGGCTGAATGACTGGGGGTTGAGGGAAGTGGGGGAGGTATTTAAGCCTTTGGCTGGAGTGTATTTGCCTCCTCCTGGTGGCCAGGTTCTGTATTTCCCAAAAGTAATGAATGCAGCTGTGGACTCTCCCAGTACAGAAGAAAAGAAAATGATCAGGTAAGCATAATTTAAGTTTTTATAGTTTGTTTGGGAATCTGACTCACTTATCTCATTTGTTTTTCTTTTTGGTGGGAGACATTTGCTGCTAGTAACTACATAACCCTGCTGGATTTAGGGGTTCATAGTATTTTAGACATAAATATATTTAATCAAACCCTTGGCTGCCTGAGAGAGCTACACTGCTAGGCAACTATCATAACCTTCTGTCGCTACTGTGTCATTATATTACTGTTATTTCCCATAACCCGTGAAAGATATAATGAAGGGCAGTTTTAATAAGAATGTAAAACCTCTGTGTGCTGTTATGCACCGTCCAACACTGATTTCATCTCTTCACAGGCCGTTTGCCCTCAGTGATCTGGATGATTATGAGAAACATTTTACAGTAATGAATTATTCCCCTAGTGTGCAGCTGAAGCAGGTGAGATGCTCCGCACTCTCTCTAGAGATATTTAAGTACGGATGTCGTTTTTATGCAACATATAGGGCCAGATTACAAGTGGTGTGCTAATTAATGTTCCCACTTCAGGATTAACTGAGCTAGAATAAAGGTTTTTGCGCTCATCAGGTTGTGCCCGTATTATTAGTTGAAAGTAAACTGTTTTTGCTCACGCTAACCCTCCTAGCGCAAGTCGCCGAACTTAGAATATCACGTGTGTGTTCACGTATTCCCCCTTAGAAGTCAATGGAGAAAATAACACCCCACTCTTGCGCAAACCCGCTCACATATTCTCATGTGTGCTAACTCGACATGACTATATGAATATTTCACATACAAGAATATATTCTATTTATTCATAAATAAATATGTCTACATACACCTGTTTTTTTGTGACAATATATATCTATACATATGTATATATTATGATTATATATAGGTATATATATGTACACAGATATAAAGAAATATCTATTTAAAAATACTTTTATATTCTGCTATGTGCAAAGCATTGGAATGTGAAATATTTACACTTTATTAATATGAATATTGCATAAATATGCTTCTACATGCTTTAATCTACTTAACTGCAACTTTTGTGTGCAATATTTTATTAGCGTTGTTGTTATTACTTTGTAATATATTTTTGATGTGCTTTGTACAACTTTTTATTTTCGCAAACAGTTGACCAGAGCTCTGAAGTCGCGGTAATCATTCTAGCATAAATAGTGATTGCTCTCAAGCTATCGCGTTTTCTTTCAACTCGTAATACCAGCGATAAGCCCGGCGACCGCAAACACCCGCGATAAACCCCTTATCACTTGGGCCCAACTCGTAATCTGGCTCATAATATTTTAATATTTTTAATATCTGTAACTGCACGCCAGTTGCAAATTACACCCTAAAACAGATGCAGTAACGCTGTGCTTTGATGTTTTCTGTTTTATTCATCTTCTTCTTTTCTTTTTTTTTCTACACACTACTAACGAGCAAACCCAATCGCATTTTACAAATAATGTTTTTTTTATGGTAATATATATTTATATATTGGTATAGATATATGTCTCTATATATTTATATATATATATATATATTTATATATATATAAAATTATTTATAGATACACATAACATATTCTGCTATGTACAGAACATTGGAATGTGAAATACACAAACACTTTTTTTAAAAATGAATACTGCCTAAATATGCTTTTACAGGTTTTTATATATATATATATATTTATATATATATATATAAATTAATAAAAGAAAAACACACAGGTAGAGTCCAGCAAATAATGCAGTCCATAGAATAGATGTGACAGCATGAGAGCAGTTTCTGGTGATTTAAGACCACAAGTTAGTGCAACGTTTCGAACCTACATGGTTCTTAATCATGCATAGCTGTAAACACACATATTTAAAAAGCTTACCTGAACCAATCAAATCACTAATTGCCTATGATACATTTTAACCCTTACCTATCTAGGCATACTTGTAATGAGGCATTGACATCTAGTGGTGACAGTAAACAATTACAATCAAAACTTATTTATATATACAAAAATCATAAAAATAGATGTAAATCATAATCCTTATTCAGACCATATGGATGAATTGTATTCAAGTATTTAATCCACCACATTTCTTTTTGTTTTGGCCTAAGTTCCCTATTTCCTCCTCTCCTAAATTGAGGAATGTAATTAATGACCTGGAAGTAAAGTTGGCTAACTGAATAGCCCATTTGAACAAAGTGGGCAGAAACTGGCAAGGTCAAATATTTAGATCTAATCAAGGTTTTATGTTGGCCAAACCTATCCCTGATAGCCTGTCTTGTTTCACCTATATAACACAGCCCACATGGGCATTTATGTAGGTAAATGGCGTACTCTGTCTGGCAAGTATAAAGACCATTAATAGTAAGGTGCTTTCTTTTATTATTTTGAGCCAGATGTTTACCTTTAATAATGGAATTACATTGCACAAAGTGTAGACAGGGGTATCAACCCTTATTGGGGGTAGTTAAATAATTAATTGACGTAGGTTTAGTTGTACCCACATCCGCCCTAACTAAATTATCTCTAAGGTTCCTCACTCTATGATATGATGGCATAGGTGGTAACTGAAATGTACTAATTTCTGGATTATATTTAGACAAAAGGTATCAGTGTTTTCTTATATTTCCAAAAATTTCCCTGCTCTTATTGCTATACTCCAGTTAAAAAGACTGACCTGTCCTTTTTACTGTTTTCAGATTTTGGTACCTCAATGCCTTAATCAGAGACTAAATCATTGATTGTATGTTCAATTTATTTCTCTGGATAGCCTCTTTTAATAAACTTCTGTTTTATTGTATCTTAAAAGATTATTTCTATCTATGGGTTTTACATATAGATCAGTTATTAGTCTACTACCCTATTTGCATACTCTGGTATCCAAAAAACTAATATCCTCATTAGAGTGTGTAAGAGTAAATTTTAAACCTGACATGGAGGAATTTATGTCTTCCACAAATTGATGCAAGGACCCCAATGTAATTCCATTATTAAAAGTAAACATCTGGCTCAAAATGACAAAATAAAGCAGCTTACTATTAATGGTCTTTATACTTGCCAGACAGAGTATGCCATTTGCCTACTTAAATGCCCATGTGGGCTGTGTTATATAGGTGAAAAGACACAGGCTATCAGGGATAGGCTCTGCCAACATAAAACCTTGATTAGATCTAAACATATGACCTTGCCAGTTTCTGCCCACTTTGTTCAAATTGGCCATTCAGTTAGCCAACTTCGCTTTCAGGTCATTGATCACATTCCACAACTTAGGAGAGGAGGAAATAGGGCACTTGGGCTAAAACAAAAAGAAGTGTGGTGGATTAAATACTCAAATACACTTCATTCAAATGGTCTGAATAAGGATTATGATTTGCATTTATTTTTATGATTTTTGTATATATATGTTTTGATTGTAATTGTTTACTGTCACCACTAGATGTCACTGCCTCATTACAAGTATGCCTAGATAGGTAAGGGTTAAAATGTGTCATAGGCAATTAGTGATTTTATTGGTTCAGGTAAGCTTTTTATAATCCCTTAGGGGTCGATTTATCAAAGGCTTTTGCTAGCCTTTGAAACCCTACAGCTGCAGGTTCTCACAAGAGAACCGCTGCTTGTTAAAGCCTTTTGCCAACTCAACAGTGGCGAAATTCCATCTCCGCGGTCTAGTCCAACCGAGGAGATTGACAGCTCCTGCCTGCGCGTGATTGGCTGTGCGCGGGCAGGGGGCGGGATTGCATGCAAGTACATGTTCTTTGCTTTTTTGCAAGTTATAGGGCAATAAATACAATTAGCACTTTGATAGTTCCAAACCATTTCTTTTTTTCAAAATTAGCGATAGTTACATTGTAACACTGATATCTGTCAGGAATCCCTGAATAACCCTTCACATGTATATTTTTTTTTTTTTAGTAGACAACCCGAAGTATTGATCTAGGCCCATTTTAGTATATTTAATACCACCATTTCACCGCCAAATGCAATCAAATAAAAAAAAATTGTTAACTTTTTCACAAAATTAAGGTTTCTCACTAAAATTATTTACCAACAGCTTGTGCAATTATGGCACAAATGGTTGTAAATGATTCTCTGGGATCCGCTTTGTTCAGAAATAGCAGACATATATGGCGTTGGCATTGCTTTTTGCTAATTAGAAGGCCGCTAAATGCTGCTGCGCACCACTCTTGTATGATGTGCAGCAGTGAACGGGTTAATTAGGTAGCTTGTATGGTTTATTTATCTTTAGTATAGAGCTCAGCTTCCCACCTGACATATCCAGCCCTCTGACCCCTCTCAAACAGCTCTCTTTCCTTTCCAACCTCACAATTGACACCACCACCTAAGTAATGGCAGAAAGTCTGCCCCCCTTCAATACCATACCCCCCTCCCAGATTCCTTTACGTTATTAGATCCCACATAGGATCCCCCTCATTGCCCTTCCTCCCCCCTCCCTCCTTCCCTCTCGCTGCTGCTGTGGCTCAATATTTTTTATTTTTTTATTTCTGTAGCGTAGCTGTCCCACCAGCTCCAGCCCCCCTCCAGCAATGGGCCACCCACCCTCCTCCCTCCTAACCCTCCCACGCCACCAACGATCGGCACCATCGCTGGCCGATGTAGAGAGGGCTACAGAGTGACTCTCTCTGCATCGGCAACTGACCGGAGGGTATTGCACGATGCCTCAATATCGAGGCATCGCTGCAATACCCTGAGAGTGGCTGGAAGAACTAGCAATCGCTTCCAGCGCTCATTGTCATTAACTGACAATTTTTGCAAGACGTACCTGGTATGTCCTCGGTCGTTAAGGGGTTAAATGTGCGTGTGTTCACCTGTACAGCTATGCATTATTAAGAACTATGTAGGTTCGAAACATCGCACTAATTTGAGGTCTCATATCCTCTAATAAAATAATTGTTTTGGAATATATATATAATGTATTTGTATTCATATGTGTATACATGACTGTAAATACATATATACACATATAAATACAAATAGAAGAATATCAGCAGCACCACCGTTTCATAAAAACTATTTTATTGAGCTATAAACTATAAAAGGCAACGTTTCGGCCCATGTCCTAAATCCTGTCTGGTAATACAGATACACAAACATCACTAAATACCCTTAGCCCCACCGTCAAATCACCTGTGTACTACAACAACACACCTGTACACTGCCCCCCAATGGTAAAAAATACATCTTTTCTCCAACATAGGTGTGTCCGGTCCACGGCGTCATCCTTACTTGTGGGATATTCTCTTCCCCAACAGGAAATGGCAAAGAGCCCAGCAAAGCTGGTCACATGATCCCTCCTAGGCTCCGCCTACCCCAGTCATTCTCTTTGCCGTTGTACAGGCAACATCTCCACGGAGATGGCTTAGAGTTTTTTAGTGTTTAACTGTAGTTTTTATTATTCAATCAAGAGTTTGTTATTTTGAAATAGTGCTGGTATGTACTATTTACTCAGAAACAGAAAAGAGATGAAGATTTCTGTTTGTATGAGGAAAATGATTTTAGCAACCGTCACTAAAATCCATGGCTGTTCCACACAGGACTGTTGAGAGCAATTAACTTCAGTTGGGGGAACAGTGAGCAGTCTCTTGCTGCTTGAGGTATGACACATTCTAACAAGACGATGTAATGCTGGAAGCTGTCATTTTCCCTATGGGATCCGGTAAGCCATGTTTATTACGATCGTAAATAAGGGCTTCACAAGGGCTTATTAAGACTGTAGACTTTTTCTGGGCTAAATCGATTCATTATTAACACATATTTAGCCTTGAGGAATCATTTTATTTGGGTATTTTGATATAATAATATCGGCAGGCATTAGGGGCTTTCCCAAAGCATAGGCAGAGCCTCATTTTCGCGCCGGTGTTGCGCACTTGTTTTTGAGAGGCATGGCATGCAGTCGCATGTGAGAGGAGCTCTGATACTTAGAAAAGACTTTCTGAAGGCGTCATTTGGTATCGTATTCCCCTTTGGGCTTGGTTGGGTCTCAGCAAAGCAGATACCAGGGACTGTAAAGGGGTTAAAGTTCAAAACGGCTCCGGTTCCGTTATTTTAAGGGTTAAAGCTTCCAAATTTGGTGTGCAATACTTTTAAGGCTTTAAGACACTGTGGTGAAAATTTGGTGAATTTTGAACAATTCCTTCATGTTTTTTCGCAATTGCAGTAATAAAGTGTGTTCAGTTTAAAATTTAAAGTGACAGTAACGGTTTTATTTTAAAACGTTTTTTGTACTTTGTTATCAAGTTTATGCCTGTTTAACATGTCTGAACTACCAGATAGACTGTGTTCTGAATGTGGGGAAGCCAGAATTCCTATTCATTTAAATAAATGTGATTTATGTGACAATGACAATGATGCCCAAGATGATTCCTCAAGTGAGGGGAGTAAGCATGGTACTGCATCATTCCCTCCTTCGTCTACACGAGTCTTGCCCACTCAGGAGGCCCCTAGTACATCTAGCGCGCCAATACTCCTTACTATGCAACAATTAACGGCTGTAATGGATAATTCTGTCAAAAACATTTTAGCCAAAATGAACACTTATCAGCGTAAGCGCGACTGCTCTGTTTTAGATACTGAAGAGCATGACGACGCTGATAATAATGTTTCTGAAGGGCCCCTAACCCAGTCTGATGGGGCCAGGGAGGTTTTGTCTGAGGGAGAAATTACTGATTCAGGGAACATTTCTCAACATGCTGAACCTGATGTGATTACATTTAAATTTAAGTTGGAACATCTCCGCATTCTGCTTAAGGAGGTATTATCCACTCTGGATGATTGTGACAAGTTGGTCATCCCAGAGAAACTATGTAAAATGGACAAGTTCCTAGAGGTGCCGGGGCTCCCAGAAGCTTTTCCTATACCCAAGCGGGTGGCGGACATTGTTAATAAAGAATGGGAAAGGCCCGGTATTCCTTTCGTCCCTCCCCCCATATTTAAAAAATTGTTTCCTATGGTCGACCCCAGAAAGGACTTATGGCAGACAGTCCCCAAGGTCGAGGGAGCGGTTTCCACTTTAAACAAACGCACCACTATACCCATAGAGGATAGTTGTGCTTTCAAAGATCCTATGGATAAAAAATTAGAAGGTTTGCTTAAAAAGATGTTTGTTCAGCAGGGTTACCTTCTACAACCAATTTCATGCGTTGTCCCTGTCGCTACAGCCGCATGTTTCTGGTTCGATGAGCTGATAAAGGCGGTCGATAGTGATTCTCCTCCTTATGAGGAGATTATGGACAGAATCAATGCTCTCAAATTGGCTAATTCTTTTACCCTAGACGCCACCTTGCAATTGGCTAGGTTAGCGGCTAAGAATTCTGGGTTTGCTATTGTGGCGCGCAGAGCGCTTTGGTTGAAATCTTGGTCGGCTGATGCGTCTTCCAAGAACAAGCTACTTAACATTCCTTTCAAGGGGAAAACGCTGTTTGGCCCTGACTTGAAAGAGATTATCTCTGATATCACTGGGGGTAAGGGCCACGCCCTTCCTCAGGATCGGCCTTTCAAGGCAAAAAATAAACCTAATTTTCGTCCCTTTCGTAGAAACGGACCAGCCCAAAGTGCTACGTCCTCTAAGCAAGAGGGTAATACTTCTCAAGCCAAGCCAGCTTGGAGACCAATGCAAGGCTGGAACAAGGGAAAGCAGGCCAAGAAACCTGCCACTGCTACCAAGACAGCATGAAATGTTGGCCCCCGATCCGGGACCGAATCTGGTGGGGGGCAGACTCTCTCTCTTCGCTCAGGCTTGGGCAAGAGATGTTCTGGATCCTTGGGCGCTAGAAATAGTCTCCCAAGGTTATCTTCTGGAATTCAAGGGGCTTCCCCCAAGGGGGAGGTTCCACAGGTCTCAGTTGTCTTCAGACCACATAAAAAGACAGGCATTCTTACATTGTGTAGAAGACCTGTTAAAAATGGGAGTGATTCATCCTGTTCCATTAAGAGAACAAGGGATGGGGTTCTACTCCAATCTGTTCATAGTTCCCAAAAAAGAGGGAACGTTCAGACCAATCTTAGATCTCAAGATCTTAAACAAGTTTCTCAAGGTTCCATCGTTCAAGATGGAAACCATTCGAACTATTCTTCCTTCCATCCAGGAAGGTCAATTCATGACCACGGTGGATTTAAAGGATGCGTATCTACATATTCCTATCCACAAGGAACATCATCGGTTCCTAAGGTTCGCATTCCTGGACAAGCATTACCAGTTCGTGGCGCTTCCTTTCGGATTAGCCACTGCTCCAAGGATTTTCACAAAGGTACTAGGGTCCCTTCTAGCTGTGCTAAGACCAAGGGGCATTGCTGTAGTACCTTATTTGGACGACATTCTGATTCAAGCGTCGTCCCTTCCTCAAGCAAAGGCTCACACGGACATAGTCCTGGCCTTTCTCAGATCTCACGGATGGAAAGTGAACGTGGAAAAGAGTTCTCTATCTCCGTCAACAAGGGTTCCCTTCTTGGGAACAATAATAGACTCCTTAGAAATGAGGATATTTCTGACAGAGGCCAGAAAAACAAGGCTTCTAGACTCTTGTCGGATACTTCATTCCGTTCCTCTTCCTTCCATAGCTCAGTGCATGGAAGTGATCGGGTTGATGGTAGCGGCAATGGACATAGTTCCTTTTGCGCGCATTCATCTAAGACCATTACAACTGTGCATGCTCAGTCAGTGGAATGGGGATTATACAGACTTGTCTCCGAAGATACAAGTAAATCAGAGGACCAGAGACTCACTCCGTTGGTGGCTGTCCCTGGACAACCTGTCACAAGGGATGACATTCCGCAGACCAGAGTGGGTCATTGTCACGACCGACGCCAGTCTGATGGGCTGGGGCGCGGTCTGGGGATCCCTGAAAGCTCAGGGACTTTGGTCTCGGGAAGAATCTCTTCTACCGATAAATATTCTGGAACTGAGAGCGATATTCAATGCTCTCAAGGCTTGGCCTCAGCTAGCGAGGGCCAAGTTCATACGGTTTCAATCAGACAACATGACAACTGTTGCGTACATCAACCATCAGGGGGGAACAAGGAGTTCCCTAGCGATGGAAGAAGTGACCAAAATCATTCTATGGGCGGAGTCTCACTCCTGCCACCTGTCCGCTATCCACATCCCAGGAGTGGAAAATTGGGAAGCGGATTTTCTGAGTCGTCAGACATTGCATCCGGGGGAGTGGGAACTCCATCCGGAAATCTTTGCCCAAGTCACTCAGCTGTGGGGCATTCCAGACATGGATCTGATGGCCTCTCGTCAGAACTTCAAAGTTCCTTGCTACGGGTCCAGATCCAGGGATCCCAAGGCGGCTCTAGTGGATGCACTAGTAGCACCTTGGACCTTCAAACTAGCTTATGTGTTCCCGCCGTTTCCTCTCATCCCCAGGCTGGTAGCCAGGATCAATCAGGAGAGGGCGTCGGTGATCTTGATAGCTCCTGCGTGGCCACGCAGGACTTGGTATGCAGATCTGGTGAATATGTCATCGGCTCCACCTTGGAAGCTACCTTTGAGACGAGACCTTCTTGTTCAGGGTCCGTTCGAACATCCGAACCTGGTTTCACTCCAGCTGACTGCTTGGAGATTGAACGCTTGATCTTATCGAAGCGAGGGTTCTCAGATTCTGTTATCGATACTCTTGTTCAGGCCAGAAAGCCTGTAACTAGAAAGATTTACCACAAAATTTGGAAAAAATATATCTGTTGGTGTGAATCTAAAGGATTCCCTTGGGACAAGGTTAAGATTCCTAAGATTCTATCCTTCCTTCAAGAAGGATTGGAAAAAGGATTATCTGCAAGTTCCCTGAAGGGACAGATTTCTGCCTTGTCTGTGTTACTTCACAAAAAGCTGGCAGCTGTGCCAGATGTTCAAGCCTTTGTTCAGGCTCTGGTTAGAATTAAGCCTGTTTACAAACCTTTGACTCCTCCTTGGAGTCTCAATTTAGTTCTTTCAGTTCTTCAGGGGGTTCCGTTTGAACCCTTACATTCCGTTGATATTAAGTTATTATCTTGGAAAGTTTTGTTTTTAGTTGCAATTTCTTCTGCTAGAAGAGTTTCAGAATTATCTGCTCTGCAGTGTTCTCCTCCTTATCTGGTGTTCCATGCAGATAAGGTGGTTTTACGTACTAAACCTGGTTTTCTTCCAAAAGTTGTTTCTAACAAAAACATTAACCAGGAGATTATCGTACCTTCTCTGTGTCCGAAACCAGTTTCAAAGAAGGAACGTTTGTTGCACAATTTGGATGTTGTTCGCGCTCTAAAATTCTATTTAGAAGCTACAAAGGATTTTAGACAAACATCTTCCTTGTTTGTTGTCTATTCCGGTAAAAGGAGAGGTCAAAAAGCAACTTCTACCTCTCTCTCTTTTTGGATTAAAAGCATCATCAGATTGGCTTACGAGACTGCCGGACGGCAGCCTCCCGAAAGAATCACAGCTCATTCCACTAGGGCTGTGGCTTCCACATGGGCCTTCAAGAACGAGGCTTCTGTTGATCAGATATGTAGGGCAGCGACTTGGTCTTCACTGCACACTTTTACCAAATTTTACAAGTTTGATATTTTTGCTTCTTCTGAGGCTATTTTTGGGAGAAAGGTTTTGCAAACCGTGGTGCCTTCCATTTAGGTGACCTGATTTGCTCCCTCCCTTCATCTGTGTCCTAAAGCTTTGGTATTGGTTCCCACAAGTAAGGATGACGCCGTGGACCGGACACACCTATGTTGGAGAAAACAGAATTTATGTTTACCTGATAAATTACTTTCTCCAACGGTGTGTCCGGCCCACGGCCCGCCCTGGTTTTTTTAATCAGGTCTGATAATTTATTTTCTTTAACTACAGTCACCACGGTACCATATGGTTTCTCCTATGCAAATATTCCTCCTTAACGTCGGTCGAATGACTGGGGTAGGCGGAGCCTAGGAGGGATCATGTGACCAGCTTTGCTGGGCTCTTTGCCATTTCCTGTTGGGGAAGAGAATATCCCACAAGTAAGGATGACGCCGTGGACCGGACACACCGTTGGAGAAAGTAATTTATCAGGTAAACATAAATTCTGTTTTTTTAATCAGGATAAGGCAGTTTTGCGGAGTTCATTTAAATTCTTACTTAAGGTTGTGAATTCTAACAACATTAATAGAGAAATTGTTGTCCCTTTTTTGTGTCCTAATCCTAAGAATTCTTTAGAGAGATCTTTACATTCTTTGGATGTGGTGAGAGCTCTGAAATATTATGTTGAAGCTACTAAAGATTTCAGGAAGACTTCTAGTCTATTTGTTATCTTTTCTGGTTCCAGGAAAGGTCAGAAGGCTTTTGCCATTTATTTGGCTTCGTGGTTAAAGCTTTTGATTCATTAAGCTTATTTGGAGTCGGGTCAAGCCCCGCCTCAGAGAATTACAGCTCATTCTACTAGATCAGTCTCCACTTCCTGGGCTTTTAAGAATGAAGCTTCAATTGATCAGATTTGCAAAGTAGCAACTTGGTCTTCTTTGCATACATTTACTAAATTCTACCGTTTTTATGTATTTGCTTCTTCAGAAGCAGTTTTTGGTAGAAAAGTTCTTCGGGCAGCTGTTTCAGTTTGATTCTTCTGCTTCTGATTTAAGTTTTTGCTTTTCAATTATAAGACTAAATTTATGTTTTGAGTTGTGGATTAATTTTTTTTCAGCGGAAAATGGCTGTTATTATTTTTATCCCTCTCTAGTGACTCTTGCGTGGAGTTCCACTTCTTGGGTATTGCTATCCCATACGTCACTAGCTCATGGACTCTTGCCAATTACATGAAAGAAAACATAATTTATGTAAGAACTTACCTGATAAATTAATTTCTTTCATATTGGCAAGAGTCCATGAGGCCCACCATTTCCTTTGTTGATGCTTTTTACTCCTTTCTTATCACCCCACTACTTGGCTATTCAGTAAACTGAATTGTGGGTGTGGTGAGGGGTGTATTTATAGGCATTTTGAGGTTTGGGAAACTTGGCCCCTCCTGGTAGGATTGTATATCCCATACGTCACTAGCTCATGGACTCTTGCCAATATGAAATAAATGAATTTATCAGGTAAGTTCTTACATAAATTATGTTTTTCTTTGCTTTTTGACTATATCACACTGTGTTTTTAAATATTGATGGTCATATTTCTTAAGGTTATATACCACTTTGGTTAGTGGTAGAATTCATTTGTATTTGGAACTGGGATAGCTAAGGACAACTTTTGTTTGGAAACATTTATGTCCATTATATTTTTTTGAGGGAAGATTGTTGTGGTAAACTTTTATGTCCCTCATGTGAAATATTTTTTGAAATAATATGTATTTTTCTTTGAGCATCATGTTCCTCAATACACAATTTCTAGACATTTTAATTGGTCTATACTTTTTATTAGCCAGAGCTAGGAAAAGTTCACTTAGCTTGTTGCAATCTGAGTCTCATGTCTCCCAGGATGATGCTGTTCAGGCATTGCCACGGCTTCTCCTTAAACGTCCCAAGCCTTTATGGCGTCACATGCAGTGCCCTGTGGTTCCTCTCAATCTCCTGGAGGAGTGTGTTTGCCTACAGAATTTCCAGCTCAGGTACCCTTTGCGGTATCTGGGCTTTGTCTGTTTTTCCTTTCTTACAGGGAAAATGCAAGAGGACGTTAAAGTTTTCCAGATAGTAGGGTTCTGTTCCACATTCTGCTACACAGATCGCTCTTTCGCATAAGTCTGGTGAGGAGGATTCGTCGGTAGTTTCTGAGGGTGAAATCTCAGATCTGGGGAGTTTAATTCCTTCATCTGATGCTTCAGATGTATGCTTAAATACCTCTTGTTTTGTTAAAGGAGGTTTTTGGCTACTTGGATGACACTGATGCTCCCTTCGTTGTCAACTCTTGAAAGTTTAGTAAACTTGATCCTTTCTGTGATGTTTCTTTCTTCAGGGCAGGAGTGCTATAAAAATATTTTTGATAGGAGTTTGAGTAGTTAGGGATGCCTTTCCTCCTGTCTCCAGTCCTTTAGGGATTCTCCTATTGCTGACTTCTTGAATGTACGGTGTCCTATGTAGAAGGGAACTTTTCTACTATGGTGAAATCTTGCTGGGGTCATAACCCAGAGGTCGATGGATCGTTACCATCCTCTAAGGGCTGGAGGTTAATTGTTCTTTCAGAGCAATGCCTTGTCTTATTAGACTTGCTGCACATTGTGAATGCAGTCTGGCAGCTGGGTAACCTACCTGTTGTTTAGTGGTACAGTTTAGGCTTAATAATTCTGCAGTTGCAGGTTTAATTCTTATTTTCCTATCATTTTAACGCTTCTGGCATCCCCTTGTAAGGTTGAGACCTTGTTGGGACTGGGTTTAGCAGATTTTTCATCTGACTGTAAGGGTGAAAAATTTGTTTTTCTACCACATGTCAAGAGAGTAAGACTGGAGGATAGTTTCCTTTCCAATTTTTTGCTCAGTCATGCCTTTTGGAGCTTAGTCTAAGATTTCCTCCCAGGGGCAGTTTTCTCTTTCTAGGTATCTGCCTCCCAGGTTTGAGAGGATTTCCTTGAACTGGATGTTTGGAATCTGCCTCCCTGAGAGTGACATTCTCAGGCCTAGTTTGGGTATATGATCTAGATATTTACCTCATGTAACTCAGTTTCTGACCTTCAATCTTGAGTTTCTGAGTTTTCGTCATCCTAGTCAGACTTTTAGATCTTGGGATATTGCAATAATATTTAAATCACTGGTCCAATCTTCTTTCCTAGGGTGAGGAAATTAATCTGGAGCAGGGGTCCCTTGTTCCATACACAAGGGTCATTTTTTTGGATTACCCCACTATAACCTGGATGCATTTGATTCCTTCTGATCTAGGCAGTTATACAGGGCCAGGCCTGGTCAGTACCTGAATGAAAGACCGCCTGGGATCTCTAGGTGCGGTATGCTTGGTCCTTAATAGATTTTCTATTTAGGTGAAGACTTTTACTCTTTCTGGTCTACTGTCTGGCCATGAGCGAACCCTAGTGGTCCAATAGCTAGCTTAGCCTATCTGTATCGGATCTAGCTGCAACTGATTTTCCTCGCCTTTCTGTGTTCGATATAGGAGGGAATTGGTCTAATCGTTCCCATGGACATCATTCCCTTGCCTGTTACATAAGTTTTCAGCCTGGCATACCTGTTTTTCTCTGTTGGTTGACTTGACACGAGTCATTGCTCGTATTCAACAGGAGAGAGCGGCAGTGTTTCTATTAGCCTCTGCGTGACCTCGCAGGACCTGGTATGCACACTTAGTGGGAGATCTTTCAGATCTGTCTCAAAAAATAGATCTAGATCAGTTCAGAGTTTGTCTCCCGTAGTATCTATCTCAGGGTGCGTGTTTCTATAGTTTTTCCTGGGTGATATGACCACGATGCCAATCTGCTAGGCTTGTATATGGTCTGGGTTTTGTTTAAGGATATGGACTCGGAAGTGTTTGCTCTCCTCTTTAACATCTTGGTGTAGAGAGCGATTTGCAATGCTCTGGTGACCGGGGCTTTTGGCTTCAGTCGTCTTTCGTTTGATCCCAGTCGGATATTATCTCCTCTTTGGTTTCATTTAACCACCAGGGAGGAACTAGGGGTTCCTTGACCATGTAGGAGGTGATTTGGATTGTTCAGTGGGCGGAAGCTCACGATTGCTGTCTGTACACCACTTTTCAGGGGTGGACAATTGGCTTCTGAACAAACAGTTTTTTATCCGGGGAGTGGATCCTCTTCCGGAGGTGTTTTCGAGGTAGACCCTCAGATGGGGGGTCCGGAGTTTCTGAGGTCTTTTTGACACACCGCCGAGTTCCATGGTATGGTTCTTGGTCAAGTGTTCCACTGTCCGCCCTGATAGGTGCTGGCTTCTCTTTACTTTGTAGACTGACCTTGAGTAAGGACCTTCTGTGCAGGGTCCCTTCCTTCATCTAAATTTTGTTTCTCTAATGCTGCCTGCCTGGAGATTGAACTCTTGGTTTTGTCTAAGCGTGGGTGTTCTGAGTCGGTCATTGAGACCATGACTCAGGCTTGCAGGCAATTTTCTTGAAGATTTATCATCACTTATGGCGTATTTATCCTTTTTGGTAGGAATCCAGGGGCTACTCTTGAATGGAGTCAGGATTCCAATATTTTGGTTCTGTCTCCAGGATATCTGGAGAAGGGTTTGTCAGCCAGTACCCTAAAGGGTCCGAATGCTGCTTGGCATCTGACTTGTGTTTAAGTCGGTTGCTCCTCCTTGGAGCCTAACCTGGTTCTTCCAGTTTTGTGGCTAGCTCTGTTTGAGCCTTTTAATTACATAGATGTTGAATGGATATCTTGGCTCAGAGAGTCTTGGTTTTCTCAGCTTGGCAGTGTGATTTGCCTTATCTTTCTTTGCAATGAGGCGATTTTTTTGTTCTTACTTAGGTTTTTTTCTCAATTGTTTCGAATGTGAATATTTTTAAGAAATTATGTTTCCTTCTCTATGCCCTAGTCCTTCTTCTCATAAGGAATGTTGGCGAAAGCTTCTGATACTTTCTTTCTCTTGGTGAGACGTATTATTCGTTTGGGTTATGAGACTGCTGAACAGCGTCTCACTGAGAGAATTACAGATCATTCCATTAGGTCTGTCTCTGTTTCTTGTGTTTTCAAGAATGAAGCTTCTGGGGAACAGATTTGCAAGGCAGCAACTCGGTTCTTTTTACATACTTTTTTAAATTTTTATAAATTTAATGCTTTTTCCTCGGCTGAGGTTTCTTTGGGAGAAAGGTTCTTCAGGCAGTGTTGCCATCTGTTTAGGATTCCTGTCTTGTCCCTCCCTTATCAACTGGGTATTGATTCCCAACAGTAATTGATGATGATCCGTGGACTCACCGTGTCATTAGAAAGAAAACAAAATTTATGATTACCTGATAAATGTATTTATTTCTTGACACGGTCCACGGCCCGCCCTGTATTTTTCAGACAGTTTTTTGTTGTGTAAACCTCAGGCACCTCTGCACCTTGTGTTGCTTCCTTTCTCTCCTTTTCCTTCGGTCGAATGGGGTTTGTGGGAAGGGAAGTGATACAGTACTTAACAGCTTTGCTGTAGTGCTCTTTGCCTCCTCCTGCTGGCCAGAAGTGATATTCCCAACAGTAATTAATGAAGATCCGTGGACTCACCGTGTCAAGAAAGAAAGAAATTTATCACGTAAGCATCAATTTTGTTTTTGCAAAGTTGTTTTACTACACATAATTAATTTATTTTGCCCTGTTTTCCTGTAATTTAAGAGTTTTCCCATTCTGACAAATGGGAGGGCCCGTGACAGGCTTTACAAGCCTAACCCTGTCACATATCTGTCTCAATTTAGCTCCAGAGGAGATTATTTTAACAAACCGCAAAACAATAGTGATTTTGGGGCAGTCAAGTCAAAATGAAACTTTCATGGTATTGGTAGAGCATACAATTTTAAACAACTTTCTAGTTTACTTCTATTACTTAATTTGCTAAATTCTCTTGGAATCTTTTGATGAAAAACATAGTTATGTAAGCTCAGGAGCAGCAATGCAGTACTGGGAGCTAGTTGCTGATTGGTGGCTACATATATTTGCCCCTTGTCATTGGTTCCCTCCATCTAGCTCCCAGTAGCGCATAGCTGCTCCTTCAACAAAGAATAGCCAGAGAATGAAGCAAATTTGATAATATACGTAAATTGGAAAGTTGTTTTAAAACCTACATTTGGATTTCATGTCCCTTTTAATGAGCACAGCTTGCTAGGTCTGCTACAGTAACCAGTCTGGCTTCTTTAAGTGGTGCACAGATCAGTTAATCCCCCACTGTTAATGTATTGCAAGATATTTGCTGTCATTATAATTAGTAAATACATCACATCCTGCTCACTGTACAACAGTTTTATTATTCTTAAAGGGACATGAAATCCAAATTTTTTCTTTCATGGTTTAGAAAGAGGAGCAATTTTAAACAACTTTCCAATTTACTTCTAGTATCTAATTTCCTTTGTTCTCTTTATATCCTTTGTTGAAAAGCATATCTAAATATGCTCCGTTGCTGCTCATTGGTGGCTGCACATAGATGCTTTGTGTGATTGGCTCACTCATGTGCATTGCTATTTCTTCAACAAAGAATATCTAAAGAATTAACCAAATTAGAAAATAGAAGTACATTTGAATGTTGTTTACAATTGTGTTATCTATCTGAATCATGAAATAAATATTTTGGGGTTCATGTCCCTTTAAATACACATTTGAAACAGCTATAGCTTTTATTAGGAGCAGTTTTGCTAATACATCTATATTAAAAAAATGCTTCTATTCAAAACTGGAATGCATCCATGTGGCTGAAATGTCCCTTTTATAAAATGTGCTCCCTCATCAGAACATGAGAAGTACGGATCTGAGATTATTGTTCTGTTTTACCATAATGTTTGTGTTTTTTTCATTTTAGATTCATTGTCACGAGTTTATTACTTTGTTTGAAAAGCAATACCCAGACTATCCCTGGAGCGTTATACAGGTAACCTGCTGTTTAATGGGTTTGTTGTATTCCTATTTAAGCATAAGTTTGTGAGCCGCTAGTCAAGATTAAAGGGACGTTAAACTCTAAATACATTATATAAGCATAGTTTTGAGGTTCTGCCATGTGGGATTCCATCTTTCATTACATTCCAGTGCTGATGTATTTGCACATGTGCAGTAACTCTCCTTCGGATACCTGCGGTAAAACCTAAGTTCCAAAGGGGCAGCACCCATAATTAAGGGGAGGTGCATGAAATGTGTTTAATGTCCCTTTAACTAAAGCCTTGTTAGAAGAGCAGGGGGGTTGTATTTTCAGCTACTTTACTCTGTCAGGAAGATTCAACAAGATCTGTCGCTGGAGTGTAAATGTATATTGCTATATCTGTACGGGTTATGCCATACGCTTATTCCGTGACATGGTAAAGAAAGAAAGCATCCCATATAGATGTGTGTTATAGCAAGTTACCTCTGGTGCTGACATTCAGACTCATACTGAACTAAAGGTCTGAGCAGTGGTGCCTCTATCTATAGAGAGAGACATACAGTGCCGCTGATGGGTACCAGTATAGAGGGGACCTCCCTGCTCATACTGCTCACTTCTAGCACTACAGAAGCCTTAGGTTTTCATTACTGAGAGGGTTAATAGGATGTATGAGCTGACAGCAGTCAGACAGGGATGTAACAGGCCAGCTGTGCAGGGGTTAAATACTCTCCGTAGTACAACACACAGCGACCCCATAGCTCCCTCCAGTAACGGGACACCACTGAGATCCTGTTGGAGCTGGGTCCGTTCCTGCTATACAACTTCTGGATGTATCATCCGGAGTGTGAAATGTAAAAAACTAAATTCGGAGGAGGATCTGATGTGGCAGCTGCAGAACAGATTGTAAAAAACCTAAAAGTGTATCTGCTATATGTAGCTGTGTGCCATGCATGTCAATTACATAGTTAAGTCCAATGTCCCTTTAAGTTGCTTAGTAATCACTTTACTGATTACTCTTCATTTGTATTTGTACAGCAGCAGCAGTTATCTTGCTGTGACCTGTCACTTCAGAAGTGCATTTTGGTCTACACCAACTAGGGCTGTGCCTATGGCAGCAGGATTTGGGGGTGCAACACATTTTTAAAGGCTAGTACTCACACATATGCTCCCCAACCAACTGACCACTGATTACTGGGGAAGCATTACCCCAACTTGTCACTGACCTCCAGTTGTGAGAAATGTAGGAGGCAAATCTGAGCTAAAAGTGTTAGGCTGACAGATGTGCACGTGCCTGCAGTCCCTAGAGCAGCATGAACAATAAGTGCACCACTGTTACTTTCATTGGATCTCTGTCACATGTTAATGAGAATTTGGAAGTGGTAGAGGGAGATTATAGGGATAGAAAAGTCAAAAATGAATTTTAAATATAAGCATTTTTTCTTCAATATACTTATACCATTAGCAAAAATGATTCTTGTAAAAGTTATTCCTATTTTTCTGCAGCATACGCACATATCCCGTGAGGGCCGTGCACCAATATTTAAACACTATGCCTGCCCAGAGAATCAGTGGTGTGTATTGCTTCTGAAGATGTCATTTGTGTCACTGCTGACTCTCTGAGAAAGTGCAGTGCCTGAATACTGGTGCACGAGCCCTCAGGATATGTGCGTATGCTGCAGAAAAACAGTAACTTTTACTAGAAGTATATTACAAAAATGCTTCTATTTCAAATTGAAATGTACCCATGCACATTTAGTTTTTGACCGTTCTATCCCTTTAAATCTTGTTTCCCATGTTAAAGTTGTTCCAGTCAATACTAGTTGCTGATTTGGGGGAAAAACACTTTTGCTAAAATAACTAAATCTAGTAAACCTTGGACGTATCACAGCAGTTTCAAAACAAAGATTTTCAGAGGGGTTCATTGAAAAAAATATGCAGCTAAATTGCCAGAAACTTTTAACAGATAATTTAAAAATAACTGACTGATGCGCTTGAGCACAAGTTTGTTTTTCTTAACCAATAAAATTAATTCATGATGTGCAATTATTTTATATAATTTGATCAATTCTAACCAGCACCATTGGGCACAGGGTAAAGTTCACCATCCTATTGCGCAATGTGACAGATGTGCTGACTGCTCACAGATGAGTGCAAAGCCGGCTTTTTTTCAGCCGCGTTGTGCGCTTATGTAAACGGCAGAAATGCAAACTCCCACTCTGTATTGTGTGTGCGAACCAGAAGCACAAAGTACATCTGTGAAAAAGCCACCAGCAGTGATCTGTGAATTTTCACCACTTAAGTCTGAGGGTGCAGAAATATAGGAGCTTTAAGATAGCGGCGCACAGTATGAAAATACAGAACTTCACCAGCCGGCGTCCGTATAGGGTTAAAATGAGAAAACTGCTCTGGAGAGAGGAAAGACAATATTCTGTTTAGTTATGTCTGGTAGTCAACGTAATATGTAAAGAAAACACAAGAGGGCGCTACTAACGTATTTTTCTTTCATAAATCCAATAACCTGCTCAAAGGCAAATAATACCACTCAAATGTAATAGCACAGAGGTTTCAGTATGCAGAACCGGTGAGATCATATTAACAGGGCTGGAAATAGGTCATGAAAATGCATATTTGCTCCATTGAAGAGAATGTACATTTTGTAATATTTTGCTGTATTCTTTTGATAACGTCCTAATAAAGTGTACAAAAAATAGATTCTGACAAAAGTGGTAATGTATTCTGCAGGTATCTGCCTGGGCCATGTGTGCTGCAGGTATCTGTCTGGGCCATGTGTGCTGCAGGTATCAGCCTGGGCCATGTGTGCTGCAGGTATCTGCCTGGGCCATGTGTGCTGCAGGTATCAGCCTGGGCCATGTGTGCTGCAGGTATCTGCCTGGGCCATGTGTGCTGCAGGTATCTGTCTGGGCAATGTGTGCTGCAGGTATCTGCCTGGGCCATGTGTGCTGCAGGTATCTGCCTGGGCCATGTGTGCTGCAGGTATCTGTCTGGGCCATGTGTGCTGCAGGTATCAGCCTGGGCGATGTGTGCTGCAGGTATCTGCCTGGGCCATGTTTGCTGCAGGTATCTGCCTGGGCCATGTGTGCTGCAGGTATCTGCCTGGGCCATGTGTGCTGCAGGTATCTGCCTGGGCAATGTGTGCTGCAGGTATCTGCCTGGGCCATGTGTGCTGCAGGTATCTGCCTGGGCCATGTGTGCTGCAGGTATCTGCCTGGGCCATGTGTGCTGCAGGTATCTGCCTGGGCCATGTTTGCTGCAGGTATCTGCCTGGGCCATGTGTGCTGCAGGTATCTGTCTGGGCCATGTGTGCTGCAGGTATCAGCCTGGGCGATGTGTGCTGCAGGTATCTGCCTGGGCCATGTTTGCTGCAGGTATCTGCCTGGGCCATGTGTGCTGCAGGTATCTGCCTGGGCCATGTGTGCTGCAGGTATCTGCCTGGGCGATGTGTGCTGCAGGTATCTGCCTGGGCCATGTGTGCTGCAGGTATCTGCCTGGGCCATGTGTGCTGCAGGTATCTGCCTGGGCCATGTGTGCTGCAGGTATCTGCCTGGGCAATGTGTGCTGCAGGTATCTGCCTGGGCGATGTGTGCTGCAGGTATCTGCCTGGGCGATGTGTGCTGCAGGTATCTGCCTGGGCGATGTGTGCTGCAGGTATCTGCCTGGGCGATGTGTGCTGCAGGTATCTGCCTGGGCGATGTGTGCTGCAGGTATCTGCCTGGGTGATGTGTGCTGCAGGTATCTGCCTGGGCGATGTGTGCTGCAGGTATCTGCCTGGGCGATGTGTGCTGCAGGTATCTGCCTGCTTGTGAGATGTGTGCTGCGGGCATCTGCCTGCCTGAGCGATGTGTGCTGCGGGCACCTGCCTGCCTTCCTGGGCGATGTGTGCTGCGGGCACCTGCCTGCCTTCCTGGGCGATGTGTGCTGCAGTTATCTATAGAAAATAAAATTGCCCAGCACTTGCTGCAGTCCGGTGCACGCTACAGGGGTCCTGCACATACCGCTTAAATCAATGCCAAATATTCAGAAAGTAGCAGCACCACTCAAAGTAATGTTGAGTTCATGTTTATTGGGACATTACATAAACAATAAGCACAACGTTTTGGTCTAACTGACCTTAACATGCAACATGTTATGTGATTTCCCAATAAACAAGAACTCAACATTACTTTGAGTGGTGCTGCTACTTTCTGAATATAATGCAGGTATCTGCCTGGGCAATGTGTGCTGCAGGTATCTGCCTGGGCCATGTGTGCTGCAGGTATCTGCCTGGGCCATGTGTGCTGCAGGTATCTGCCTGGGCCATGTGTGCTGCAGGTATCTGCCTGGGCAATGTGTGCTGCAGGTATCTGCCTGGGCCATGTGTGCTGCAGGTATCTGCCTGGGCCATGTGTGCTGCAGGTATCTGCCTGGGCCATGTGTGCTGCAGGTATCTGCCTGGGCAATGTGTGCTGCAGGTATCTGCCTGGGCCATGTGTGCTGCAGGTATCTGCCTGGGCCATGTGTGCTGCAGGTATCTGCCTGGGCCATGTGTGCTGCAGGTATCTGCCTGGGCAATGTGTGCTGCAGGTATCTGCCTGGGCCATGTGTGCTGCAGGTATCTGCCTGGGCCATGTGTGCTGCAGGTATCTGCCTGGGCCATGTGTGCTGCAGGTATCTGCCTGGGCCATGTGTGCTGCAGGTATCTGCCTGGGCCATGTGTGCTGCAGGTATCTGCCTGGGCGATGTTTGCTGCAAGAATCTGCTTGGGCGAAGTGTGCTGCAGGTATCTGCCTGGGCGATGTGTGTTGCAGGTATCTGGGTGATGTGTGCTGCGGGTATCTGCCTGCCTGGGAGATGTGTGCTGCGGGTATCTGCCTGCCTGTGAGTTGTGTGCTGTGGGCATCTGCCTGCCCGGGTGATGTGTGCTGCAGTTGTCTGCCTGCCTGGTTGATGTGTGCTGCGGGTGTCTGCCTGCCTGGTTGATGTGTGCTGCGGGTGTCTGCCTGCCTGGTTGATGTGTGCTGCGGGTGTCTGCCTGCCTAGTTGATGTGTGCTGCGGGTGTCTGCCTGGGTGATGTGTGCTGCGGGTGTCTGCCTGCCTGGGAGATGTGTGCTGCGGGTGTCTGCCTGGGTGATGTGTGCTGCGGGTGTCTGCCTGCCTGGGTGATGTGTGCTGCGGGTGTCTGCCTGCCTGGGTGATGTGTGCTGCGGGTGTCTGCCTGCCTGGGTGATGTGTGCTGCGGGTGTCTGCCTGCCTGGGAGATGTGTGCTTCGGGTGTCTGCCTGCCTGGGTGATGTGTGCTGCGGGTGTCTGCCTGCCTGGGAGATGTGTGCTGCGGGTGTCTGCCTGCCTGGGTGATGTGTGCTGCAGGTGTCTGCCTGGGTGATGTGTGCGGCGGGTGTCTGCCTGGGTGATGTGTGCTGCGGGTGTCTGCCTGCCTGGGAGATGTGTTGTACAATAAGCTTTAGCTATGGTACATTTTTTTTATCCGCACAAAGTAGCACATTCTGCTTTTAATTGAGTGCTATATTTAACTAGCAAGATCTTTAATCCCGTAGATTGTTGCCTTTAAAAATGTTTCAGAAACTCTCTTGTATAGATGATTCCGAGCTGGATAAAATTTCTCTAAGTCAAAGGTGAAGTGACAATAATAGTTCTGAAATAACAATGACCACACCCTAATTCTTATTTACTGGATTTAAATGTGAAATGTCAAACATTTATTTTATATTAAAGGGCACAAAGCTCTCTTTTTTTAAATCTGATTATGGACTTTGCACAAGGATAGATAATAGTTAAAATGAATGTAAACTTGAGCGTATTTGCTCAAGTCATATGATAGAATTAAAAAAAATAGTGAGACTTTCATTCATCATATTGGTAATATCCTGATCTTCTGATTTTTTTTATCCTTTTTAATGCTGTAACGATAAGCGCCGCTCCACTTTTTACCTCTGTGATTACCCAGTATCTAAGCCTCTGCAGACTGCCCCCTGATCACATGACTATCTATTTATGTCAATTTTGAGAGGAGTATCACATAATGACTTTCCTTTGACATGTAGTTTGAAAGTATGTTCCTTTTACACATTTCCTTCAGGAACGTATCCCTAAAACAAACCAAGGGCTACGAGTGGATTAGCACTGATTCTGCTGAGTTTAATTATAATTGATTAAACAGGCTATTAAACAAACCGGCTGACATTATTTTGTAATAATAAGCAGACACACACTGTATATATCCATGGGTGTAAAACTCAGTCTAGTGCCTGTAATTATTGTGCTTTTTTTTGTCCCAAAATAAAATCCCATCTAGAGTCAGACCACATAGTACCCTCACAGCTCTCAATGGCACACCCCACGGCACACTTTTTTACTAGGGGGCCATACAAGCAATCAGCTGTCTAACTGCCCACCCCATAGTCTGCGATCCAAGGCTGTATGATGGTAATGTGAGTGCTCTCCTTATATGTGCCTGGCAATACTTCTGCTAATTGACTGTGTAGCTTGCTGTGCGGGGCTATCAGTGCGTGGTACCACTGTGCGACTAGCAGATTGCTAACATAGCCTTCAGGAGCTGTTTTAGACTCCTCCCCCAAGAGTTAAGCCAGTAAACTTTCTTGCAATACGTTAAAAGAAAAAAATAGTGTGTAGTATCAATCGTTTTCTGAGGGATTAACTTCTTAGTTTAATGTCATTTTAACTTATAAAACAGTTTTTATTTTTTTCTGTGACTCAAAGAAGCTGAAGTGCATCCTGCAAGATCCAGAAACTAAACCTGCAACATGCTACACGGTTATATCCGACTCCAACTGCCCTCAGCAAAGGAGATAACACACACTCAAGAGGCTTTTTAAGGGCTATGTCCCTGGCCGGACAAATAATGTATTTTGTATACAGATGATTTGCAATGCAGCACCAGATTGCAGATATATATGCTTTTCATATATAGAAAATTAATTTTATGTCAGAGTACAATGTTCTATTACAGAGATAAATGACCAGGTTTGTTTTGCCAGTCTCCTATTGAAATGTTTTTGTTCTATTTTCAGGCTGAATTGTTCAAGAGCTTTACTGAACTCTTCCAAGTAGCATCATCTAAACCAGCCCCTTACGGTATCTGTGATTACCAGTCTTCGCGTGCAATTTATGCCATTGACTTGATGCTTAAATGGGCCACCAACAGTGACGGTAATGTGTTTTATTCCCTTCTGTTTTTATCTGAGTATTTAAGGTCTTCTGAACCTAACAAGCCATAATGCCTTACTCAGTCATTCTCTTGATCTGCTACAAAAACAACACACTAGATGCACCCAAAGGCAAACAAAAGAACCTTAATGATCATCGCTATGTAAAAATACTAAATACTTCATTGGTTTAGATTAAAAAAACGTGAGTTGCAAGCTGAGCTCCTTTAAATCAGTGGAGCCGCATCTATCTTGTAACCATTCAATTCTCAACGAATAGAGCGAATTCCTCTGACGAGAATACTGGCATTACAAAACCTCCTTCATATTGTTACAGAACAAATGAATTTGAATAAATAACAAAGAGGTAGGATTTGAATATGAATTTGGCTTACTTTGTTGTCGTTAAGGTGACCCCCCAATCAGCGCATCATTCTGTCTGCAAGGTTACTGAGGTGCCTCTTTCTCTGTCCAGTGAGAATATTTTACTATAACAAAACAGATATGCAAATATTCTACAATTACAAACATTTACTAATTTTCAATCGGCTTCTGATGTGGAGGTTGTAATTGTTTTGACCTCTTAGAAATAAGTTTGATGCTTTAGTTTTATTGAGCACTTAAAGGCACAGTAAAGTCACAATAAACTTAAATGGTTTAGACAGTACAGGACAATTTCCAATGGACTCTGTTATTAATTGTACAGAGTTCTGTAGGTATCCTTCCTTAAAGAGTAATACTAAGGGCCCGATGATCTCTTTTCTGGCGTGAATAACTAATAAGTCTCGTCATTACTGTGAGGTTCCTTTTAAAGTATTTTAGATTAAAGGGACACTCAAGTTAAATTAAATTTTCATGATTCAGATACAGCATGTAATTTTAAACAACTTTCCAATTTACTTCCATTAAAAAAAATGTGCACAGTCTTTTATATTTACACTTTTTGAGTCACCAGATCCTACTGAGCATGTGCAAGAATTCACAAACTATACGTATATGCATTTGTGATTGGCTGATTGCTATCACATGGTACAAGGGGAGTGGAAATATACATAACTTTGAAATTTGTTATAAAAAAATCTACTACTTATTTGAAGTTCAGACTAAGTGCTATTGCATTGTCTTGTTATCTTGCATTTGTTGATTATGCAAATCTAATATGTTGACTGGTCCTTTAAGCTGCATCCCGGAGAATTCTGAAAATGACAGGCTGGTGAAAGAATTCATTGCAGCGTTTTCGGAATCTACCTGGATGCAGAGTAGGCAAACGAAGCCTTAAAAAAAACAACAACAAAAAACACGCAACCGCACGAAACAACAAAAAAATACATAACCACCCGCAAGAAATAAAAAAAAAAAAAACACCTGCACAAAGTATAACAAAAAAACCTAACCTCCCGCACAAACTATTAACAAACACCGAAACCGCCAACATCGCAAAATAATAAAGTAATTAACCCCTAATCCGCAAATTACATGATTAAAATATTAACCCCTAAACCGACAAACCCCCACATCGCAATAAACCTAATTAACCTATTAACTCCTAAACCACCAACCCCCACAAAGCAAATAACTAATTTAATTACTAAGCCCCCTAACCTAACACCCCCTAAATTAACCCTAATACTAAGTTACACTTAAATAAAACTTTAAATTACAAAAAAAATCTAAAATTACAAAATGATCAAAAATAAAAAAAATTAAACCTAATCCCTATAAAAATAAAAAAGCCCCCCCAAAATAAAAACACCCCCTAAACTAAACTACTAATAGCCATTAAAAGGGCATTTTGTAGGGCATTGCCCTAAGTTAAACAGCTCTTTTACATTTAAAAAAATACTAAGTCCCCCCTAACAGTAAAAAACCCACGCCCACCAAACCCCCCAAAATAAAAAAAACAGACACTAAAAAAAACCTAAACTACCCTTTGCCCCTAAAGGGGCATTTGTATGGGCATTGCCCTTTAAAAGGGCATTCAGCTCTTTTGCTGCCCTTAAAAGGGCATTCAGCTCATTTACAGCCCATTAAATCCCTAATCTTAAAAATAAAAAAAAAAATTTTAAAAAATTCTAAAACTAAGCCCCAAACAGGTACTCACCGTTCCTGAAGTCCGGCGGAGAAGGTCTTCTTCCAGGCGGCTCCATCATCTTCTATCTTCATCTGGAGCGGAGGTACGGAGCTGGCTTCCCCGATGCACGGATCCTCAGCGGCGGTCTTCAGTGGCGGCAGTCCTCAGCGGCGTGGAGGCTCCTCTTCATGCGGTCATCTGTTGCACACTGAAGAGTGAATGCAAGCTACCCCATATTTATTGGGGTACCTTGAATTCCTATTGGCTGAAAATTTGAAATCAGCCAATAGGATGAGAGCTACTGGAATCTTATTGGCTGTTTTGAACAGCCAATAGGATTTCAGTAGCTCTAATCCTATTGGCTGATTTCAAAATTTCAGCCATTAGGAATGCAAGTTACCCCAAATTGAATGCTGTACCTTGCATTCAATTTTAAGTGTATGCCGGAGATCGGATGAAGAGGAGCCTCCACGCCGCTGAAAACCGTGGCTCCGGATCTGCGCATCGGGGAAGACTGCTCCGCACCACCTTCGCACAGGATGAAGATAGAAGACGACGGAGCCGCTTGGAAGAAGACCTCCGCCGGACTTCAGGAACGGTGAGTACCTATTTGGGGCTTAGTTTTAGGATATTATTTTATTTTTTAAGATTAGGGATTTAATGGGCTGTAAAAGAGCTGATTGTGTGGGGGGGTTTACTGTTAGGGGGTAATTGGTAATTTTTGTAAGTAAAAGAGCTGTGAACTTAGAGAAGTGCCTTACAAAAGGCCCTTTTAAGGGCTATAGGTAGTTTATTATAAGATTAGGTGTTGTTTTTATTTGGGGGGGGGGTATTTTTATAGGGGTATTAGTTTAGGTTTAATTTTTTTTTATTTTGGATTTCTTTGTTTATTTTTTTCTGTAATTTTACATTTTTTATTTTTAGTAAAATTAACTTGGGGGTTTGGATTTTTTAAACATAGACTGCCCTCTGGACAGGCTTATCGCCTAGTTTTCATATAAAGTTAAAAAAATTCCCCAGAGATTTTGTGCCAGTAATTTTTTAATCAGGCCCAAGGTGAGCTCAGGAGCATGCAGAGTTAGCCATCTAGCAGCATTGTTTGCGATAGTGTTAATATCAATGTTAAACATAGTTGCTAAAGACATGTGCATGCTCCTAAACTCCTACCAGCCTTCCTAGGTGTACTCTTTAACAAAGGATACCAAAAGAACAAACACATATGATATTCAGTGTAAAACTTGCATGCTCTGTCTGAATCACAGAACTTTAATTTTGATTGTTCTGTCCCTTTAAGGCAACTGTATATGTTAATGGTAGGAACACCCACTAATGATAAGCTCGTAAGGATAGGTGAAGCGCTGCTCAATGAATTCCAAAAATGATTTACAATGAGTTCCCTCTGCATCCTCACTAGCGTCTAGGAATCTTGCTTGAATAAATGTAAAAAAGTCAGTAGGTCTTGACAAGGGTTTTAAAGGAACTTCGATCTCTAGCAGCTGTCCCATTAACTTATCAGTTTAATCAGTCACTTTTAACAGGACTTGTCCGGGATGATTGGAGAATAATGAATGTAGTACCTCTTCATAAAAAAGGGCAGTAGGGAAGAATCTGGTAATTACAGGCCAGTTAGTTTAACTTCAGTAGTAGAGAAATTAATTGAAAGTCTCTTAAAAGAAAGAATTATGACTTACATAAAGACAAACAATTTAGAGGACCAAAATCAGCATGTCAGATAAATCTAATTAACGTATTTGATTATGTAACAAATGTATTAGACCAGGGTGGAGCAGTTGATGTAGCATTTCTAGGTTTCTGCAATGCATTTGACACCGTCCCACACAACAAACCTATTCACAAACGGTTTCTCCTTGGTCTAGACAAAAAAATTGTGAACTGGGTAGAATGCTGGCTTAAGGACAGAAAACACAGTGTCTTAGTAAATGGAGTACATTCAGCAGAGGGGGCTGTTACTATTGGTGTTCCTCAGGGGTCAGTTCTGGGGCCTGTTTTATCAGAGATATCAGCAAAGGGCTACAGGGGAAAGTATGTCTGTTCGCAGATCATACAAAAATTTGTAATAGAGTAAATTTTCCAGGAGAGTGGACAAAATGAGAAGTGATATAAAAAAATTGGAGGATTGGACAAATGACTGGGATCTAAAATTTAAAACTGCAAAGTGCAAAATTATGCATTTAGGGAAGAAAACTCCAAATGTTAATTAGAGACTCAATGACACTTTACTGATTGTTACAAACAAGGAACAGGACTTGGGAATTTATTATTTCACATTATTTAAAATTTAGCAAACAATATAGTATTGCAGCGAGTAAGGCCAATAGTAGGCTTGGATGTATTGGTAGAGATATTTGCAGCAGAAATAGTAAGGGTCGTATGCCACTGTACAGATCATTATTTTGGCTTCATCTTGAGTATTGTGTGCAGTTCTGGAGGCCATAGCTTCAGAAGGATATAAACAAACTGGAATCTGTGCAAAGGAAGATACTAAATGCTACATTGTCTTAAGAAATAAAACTTACCAGGAGAGACTCAGTGACCCTTAATATGTATAGTAGTAGAGAAGGGAAAGAAATATGATAGCAACTTTCAAGTATATTAAAGGACTTAGTAAAGCCGAGACTTCATAAAAAAGAAAAATTCAAGAGCAAGGGGTCATAATCTCAAGCTGAAGGGTAATAGATTCAGGAGTAATTTGAGGAAGCACTTCTTCATAGAAAGGGTGATTGATTCATGGAATAATCTTCCACTAGAGATAGTAATGACAAATAGTGTGGGGGGGGGCTTTAAAAATGCCTGGGATAAGCATAAGGCTATCCTACGAACTTATTACGAACTCTTATCTGCTGTCAAAATCTATGTTTCTATGTTAATGAATACATACCATTTAAGAACAGTACAAGATAGCATGACAGCAAAAGAGGTGCTTATACTCACAGGAGCGTGATAGTGTGACGCGTTTCGCCATTACTATTTATTCCTTCACTACTTAGTCTCTAAATTGCCACAAGTTCTATTTTTTTTTTATAACTTACAACTTTTTGGTATCTAATTTCAGGTCAACGGGTGATGCAGCCACAAATCCTGGAGGTTAACTTCAACCCAGACTGTGCACGAGCCTGTAAATATCACCCTACATTTTTCAATGATGTGTTTAGTGCCCTATTTTTGGATGAAACCGCCAATTGCCACGTCACTACAATTGTTTAACCACAAGATGCTTCTGATATGAGCACACGCGCTTTATAAGAACTTTATAGCAATGCCGACAGCTTTGTTAGGCTATACCTTGGTGTACAGATGTATTTCGTTACTATATCTTTATATGATGATGCCGTATATAATCAGAAAATTACACCCAATGTTAACAACCCACTTATTTCTCAGGTATCTCAGTGTGTAACCCCCCCATCCCAGAGTGGTCTGCAGTATACAGGCATTACAGCCCTCTGGCAGACAATTGCTGATTAATATACCTTCTCTGTAAATTAGCAAGAAGCTCTGTATCTTACTTAGCCATGTGCCTAATTATTAGAAATGCAAAATACAGTTTACCTTCTAGTAAAAAGCTGCATTTGCAGAGAGACGTGAGAATGTAATGTATAGAGGTCACTACGTGCTTAGTTTAAATAGAATAGATCGTCTTCCATCCGTACACCCAAACTATTCTTTGTCTGCTCAGCTGACTAGTGTGTGGGTTGCTAGAATTGGGTAATACAAGAACTTGAAAGTTTCAGAAATTGTTTGTAAAATGCCCTAACTTTATTTACACAATGAAATATGCAATATGTGACCATAACCTCATTGGCAACCAGTGCAGCTTAATTTAACTGTCTCTTTACAGTTCTCTGTTTGGTATTACGAGGTTTATCTGAAAACTACGATGTGAACTTATATGTGCTCAAATCTTGTTGCTGGAAAATAACTCAATAAACCAAATATCCTACCTATGTGTCTTGTATTCAGTAAATGGGAGCAAGCAACCTTTATATGTGTATCTATGCCAGGTTTGCAAATAGACATTTCTTTTAACCATGTGTTTAATGGGACATTGTTCTGAAGTCTTCCAATAGATTAAAGGGCCATTATAGTCTTAAAAATGAAACACTAGGATTGACTATTGAAACAAATAAAGGGGACTTTCATTCATGAAGAATAAGATACTTTATGCAGAAAGCTCCTTTATTTCAACCAATCACTGTTTTGAGCTGCTAAGGCAGCCCACGGCAGATCGCTGTTTTGCTAGAGGTGACTTTTCACTTCTTAGCCAATAGCCGTGCGGGGAATCCGGTTTGGGAGCCGGATTTTACGCATGTTATTTGCTAAGAGGTGAAAACGTCACCTCTTAGCAAAATACATTTCTGCCGTGAGCTGCCTGAGCAGAACAGAACGGCGATCGCTTGAAACAAATAAAGGAGCTTTCTGCATGAAGTGTCTTATACTTCATGAATGAAAGTCCCCTTTATTTGTTTCAATAGTCAATCCTAGCGTTTCACAAATGCTAGGGTTGACTTTCACTTTAAACACACAGTAGAAATATCAACTTGCAGAGCACTGCTGGTCCTGAATAGAAAATGCAGCTGATCCAATTAGCAGTGCTCATTACACATCTGAACAACTAGCGCTGCTGATTGGATCAGTTGCATTTTCTGCTTGAGACCAGTAGTACTCTGCGAGTCTGAGCAGTATTTCTATTGTGTGTTTAACCCCTTTTGGGGGTTAAAAACAGAGTAGTCTAATGTCAATAGTAAATAATTCTGACTGAGGAACAGCTGAGTATCCACATATCAGCGCTGGTCTGGTTTTGCTGTGTGCAAATCTACACCACCTGGGGTCAGGGTGAGGACAAAACCGGCAGCGACACACCCACTTTTACTCCTTTTTAACAACAGAAATGTTACGGTCTCTAGAATTTTTCTTTTTTCAATAGATGACTGCTTGTTGAGAGAGAGCGCCCATCTCATAGCCATAAATGCAGCTTGATTGTGATTATGCATCTGTACGTCAGCTATTGCATGGAAAAAACGCTTTCCTACAGCCCTTTTAATCGCCAAAAGGGTACAGCTGCCTTTATGAAAGGGCTAAATATCTGAGCAGTTTAAGATAAAATTTAGAGAAATATAGTATCCTTAATAAGATGTGATTAATTCTGTTAAACAGACTAGGTATTAGTGCTCCAGTTTTATAATGGACCCTTATCTCACTCTGTTATTAGTTTTATTATTTATTCATCATGATTCTCCATTCAGTGGGGTTTTAGTTGTTGAATCTTTGCATATGCCATTTGCAGGCAAGTTTAAAGCTACAGATGTGACCGAAAGTATTGGTACTCTTGCATTTTAATCAAATAATGCACCATTCGTCCAGAAAAGTGTTAAAATATCTTTCCTTCTTAATATAAGGAGAGTCCACGGCATCATTCCTTACTGTTGGGAAATACTGAAGCTGGCCACCAGAAGGAGGCAAAGACACCCCAGCCAAAGGCTTAAATACCTCTCCCACTTCCCTCATCTCCCAGTCATTCTTTGTCTTTTGTCACAGGAGGATGGCAGAGAAGTGTCAGAAGATTTCAGAGTAGTTCCTTAGGAAGGGTATCTGCCCTTCGATATGGGACTGGAGTTTTAAGTAGTCTTGTCACCCTCTCAGTGAGAGCATTGACGAAAGTTAGAGTCTGGAGATGCAGGGAGAGTCTTTCTGCAAACCCATCCCTAACAGCTCCTAAGCAATCAGTGTTGAAGAGTTTCACTGCCTGCTTGTATTTTCCCTCAAGTCAATGTCAGGTGCGATGCTACAAGACTGTCACACTTGAGAGACTGTGTTTCTGTTCCACAGCATGGATTCTGGTAAGATCGTTTCAATTTTTACATATGTTGATAACGCTAGAAGACAGGGTAACAGTGTGGCTCCTTTTATCTTAATAGAATCATGGGTTAATATCTTGTGATGGGGATTATTGAACAGTGGGGATTAATCAAATGTGATGCTTTGATTGTAGGCTGCTTTATGTGTTAAATTTTATTGGGCTCATAGGCTGTTTGTTATGTGGCTGGAACGCACAGGTTTTTACTCTCAATTTGCAAGCTGCGCAGCGTGTAGCTTGGCGTGCTTTTTCCCATAGCAGGGGCGGTCCTGCCTTCCGCACCATGTGACCGTGAGTGGTCTTGCTTTCATTTACTCTTTCCTAACCAAGCTGGCTGTCGGAGAAGATGCTATTTCTCTGTATTGTCTGGGTCTAGGAGGTGGTGAGTGCCCCAGCCATTAGGAGTATAAAGGTGTCGTTTTTGAGAAATAAAGATCATTTAATTTCTGTGTCCTGCTGTCATTAGCTTAAGCTATGGAGGATTCTGAGATACTAGACGGTACTCCCTCTATTCCAAATAGTAATACCTGTTTATATTGTGAGGAGGCCTTGGTATACCTGCCCTCTGAACTATGTTCCACATGCCTTGACAATGTTATTCGGTCAAAGAAGGTTAACCCTTTTAGTACCACTGAGACGTCCACCTCTGAGGACTCGCCGTCCCGTGAGGTGCATATCCAACAGTCATCTCCTTCTACACACGCAGCTTCCCGTAGCACGCCTAATCCTCCTCCTGGAGGGGGCCTTTTACCATCAGATTTTACCTCGCAGTTAAAGACGGTGGTGTCTGAGGTCCTCAGTGCTTTATCTCGCCCTGCTAAACGCAAGCGAAAGGTTAAACATAGCTCTCCTGCCCCGGGATCATCATGTAATTTATTGGATTTCACTGCTCTATCTCTTTCTGGGACGGAGTCTGCTGCCTCTAAGCCTTCCGCTGCGGAGGAACCAGCCTTTAGATTTAAGATTGAGCACTTACGTTTTCTTCTCAAGGAAGTGCTGTCTACATTAGAGGTTCCAGAGGCCAAGCTTCCTAATGAACCTTTGATTCCCAAATTAGACAGAGTTTATAGAGGACAGGGTAGTGCCTTTAACTTTTCCTGTGTCTGTAAAGATGGCCAACATTATTAATAACGAATGGGACAGAATTGGATCTTCCTTTTCCCCTTCGTCTTCCTTTTAAAAATTATTCCCGGTCCCGGAATCTGAATTGGAGTTGTGGGGTTCTGTCCCTAAGGTGGATGGCGCTATCTCCACGCTTGCCAAACGTACTACTATCCTGCTTGAGGATAGCTCATCGTTCAGAGAGCCAATGGATAAGAAGATGGAGAATCTTCTAAGAAAGATGTTTCAACATACGGGATATTTGTTTCAACCAGCAGCTGCCGCGGTTGCTGGAGCCGCTACCTACTGGTGCGACTCTTTATCGGAATTGATCGAGGTAGAGGATCCTCTTGATGTTATCCAGGAAATAATTAAAGCCTTGTGAATTGCTAGTTCTTTTATCTGTGATGCAAACATGCAGATTATTTGCCTAAATGCTAAGGCTTCTGGCTTTTCGGTCCAGGCCCTTTGGGCGCTCTGGCTGATGTCCTGGTCTGTTGATATGACTTCTAAGTCCAGACTTCTTTCCCTCCCCTTTAAGGGAAAGATTTTATTTGGTCCAGGCCTGGACTCCATTATCTCCACAGTTACAGGGGGCAAGGGTGCCTTCCTACCGCAAGATAAAAAGAACAAGTCTGAGGAACAAAGTTCTAATTTTCGTTCCTTTCGTTCTGATAAATCCCAATGACAGCAGCCCTCCGCTAAGTCCGAGCAAACCAAGAGTACTTGGAAGCTGGCTCAGTCCTGGAATAAATCCAAGCAGAACAAGAAAACCGCTGAGACTAAATCGGCATGAAGGGGTAGCCCCCGATCCGGCGCTGGATCCTGTAGGGGGCAGACTGTTGCTTTTTTCAGGAACGTGCTTGGTTCAGGAATGTGCAGAACCCATGGGTCCTGGAGGTCATAGCTCAGGGATACAAGATAGGTTTCAAGTCTCATCCAGCCAAAGGCAGATTTTCTGGAACTTCTGGCAATCTTCAGTGCTCTGAAGGCTTGGCCCCTTTTGGTTTCGTCCCAGTTTGTCAGATTCCAATTAGATAATATAACCTCGGTGGCTTACATCAACCATCAGGGTGGAACGAGAAGCTCCCTAACGATGAGGGAAGTATCTTGGATTCTGGAGTGATTGGAGGCCCACAGATGTTCACTGTCAGCGATCCACATTCCGGGTGTTTACAACTGGTAAGCGGATTTTCTCAGCAGACAATCTTTTCATCCGGGGGAATGGTCTCTCCATCACAAAGTGTTTGCGGAGCTATGCATAAGGTGGGGGACGCCGGAGATAGATCTCATGGCGTCCCGTCTCAATACCAAGCTACCCAGATATGGGTCGAGGTCCAGGGATCCTCAGGCAGAGCTAATAGATGCATTAGCAGTGCCTTGGAGGTTCAGTCTAATATACCTTTTCCCACCGTTACCACTCCTCTTGTAGTGGCCCTCATCAAGCAGGAGCAGGCATCAGTGATACTGATTGCTCCTTCATGGCCGCGGATGTGGTTCGCGGACCTGGTGGGGATGTCATCATCTCCTCCTTGGAAGTTACTTTGTCGCAGGGATCTGCTGGAACACGGTCCTTTTGTTCATCAAAATCTAGATTCTCTGAGGCTGACTGCGTAGAGATTGAATGCTTCGTTTTAGCCAAGAGAGGTTTTTCTAAGAGAGTTATTGATACTATCATTCAAGCTCGCAAGCCGGTTACTCGTCGCATCTATCATAAGGTGTGGAGAACCTACTTATTCTGGGATGAAGAGCGTGGATTTTCCTGGCATAAAGTTAAGGTTGCCAGGATACTATCTTTTCTCCAGGATGTACTGGAGAAGGGCCTTTCTGCCGGTTCCCTTAGGGAACAGATTTTGGCCCTGTCTGTTTTACTGCACAAGAGGCTCTCGAAGCTTTCAGATGTACAGTGCTTTGTTAAGGCTCTGACTAGGATCAGACCTGTGTTTAGATCTAAGGCTCCTCCTCTTGTTCTTAAGGTTTTGCAACGGGCTCCGTTTGAGCCTATGCAGGAAATTGACATTAAATTGTTGTCCTGGAACGTTCTTTTTCTACTGGCTATTACTTCTGCGTGCAAAGTATCTGTGATTGCTGCCTTGCAATGGGAGCTTCCTTATCTGGTGTTCTATTCTGATAAGGCTGTCCTACGTACTAAGTTAGGGTTTCTTCCTAAGGTTGTGTCAGACCGCAACATCAATCAAGAGATTGTGGTTCCTTCCTTGTGTTCCAATACTTCTTCTTCAAAGGAACGTTTTCTTCATAATTTGGACGTGGTACGCACCTTGAAGTTCTATCTTCAGGCTACTAAGGATTTTAGACAAACTTCTTCCTTGTTTGTTGTTTATTCCGGTAAGCATAAGGGTCAGAAGGTCTCTTGGACTTCCTTATCTTTTTGGTTAAGGAGTGTTATCTGCTTTGCTTATGAGACAGCGAGACATAAACCTCCTCAAAGGATTGCGGCTCATTCTACTAAAGCAGTGGCTTCCTCTTAGGTCTTAAAGAACGAGGCCTCTATGGATCAGATTTGTAAGGCGGCTACCTGGTCCTCCTTACATACTTTTTCTAAATTTTACGAGTTTGATGTTTTTGCTTCGGCTGAAGCAGCTTTAGAGAGAGAGGTTTTGCAGGCTATGGTGCCCTCAGATTAGGGTCCTCCTCTCTTTTTGTCCCTCCCGTTATCATTCAGTGTCCTCTAGAGCTTGGGTATAAGTTTCCCAACAGTTAGGAATGATGCAGTGGGGTCTCCTTATATTAAATGGACATAAAACAAGTTGGGATAGATACAAAATATAATATGTGCTTTAATTACTTTACCTGCAAATTTATACTGCAGTGCCTCGTCATTAACCTTTTTTAGTTTCTGAATTGTAGAGCTCTAACTCCCCCCACACATTTCCTTTTATGGCTGTAGCTATAGCCACCTTTGTTTTGATAAAATGCAGAAGTGAATATGGATTATCTGCTGGGCATGCCTAGAAGCTGTGAACTCGGTTGAAATACAATGCCTCTGTCTAAACACTGATAAGGGGGTGGAGTTAGCTGCTCCAGACAGCACAGCTTTGTAACTAATTTTCCTCATTTTTGAAAATTATTTTAAAATACTTGCCAGCAATTTTTAAACATTTTTTTTATGCAAACTATTTTTACTTAATTTGCCCTTTTAGGATATGCACAGATCTCAACCTGTTTTATGGCACAAACATAAATTATGTTTACCAGAAAATTTCCTTCTGTATAAGGAGAGTCTAAGGCCCCCGCCCGTGTTCTCCGATGGGCTGCCCTCTAAATTATATTTTTCTTCTGGCACCATTTATACCCTGATATTTCTCCTACTGTTCCTTATTCCCTCGGCAGAGTGACTGGGGGATGGGGGAAGTGGGAAAGGTATTTAAGCCTTTGGCTGGGGTGTCTTTTCCTCCTCCTGGTGGCCAGGTTCAGTATTTCCCAAGGAATGATTATTATTATTGTCAGGTATTTGTAGAGCGCCAACAGATTCCGCAGCGCTGTAAACATAATGATGCCGTGGACTCTCCTTATACAGAAGGAAATTAAATGATCTGGTAAGCATAATTTATGTTTTTGTCACAATAGAACAATGTATGGAGCGAATTATTGCTTATTCAATAAATACATTCCACAAATGACCTGGACAATACTATTGATGCCATTTAAAATGTTACAATTCAGAATTGTTTTGTAGAGCTACTTTAAGCAGACTATTCTCTTTTAATTAGTATCACAGGTGTCTCCAATCTTATAATCACTTAAGCCAGTTTAAATGGAGAAAAGTACTCTGGTGTTGTGTGTCATTGTATGTATCACATTGAACATGGAAAAGAGAAGGAAAACCTGAGTTGTCTGAGGAGAAAGTAAGAAGAAATTAGAAAGTAATAACCAAGCATGGCCAATGTAAGGATTATAAGGCCATCTCTAAAGAGATTGATGTTCCTGTAAGCACTGCTGTCAATATTATTTAGAACTTTAAGACACATGGGACTGTAGCCAACTTCCTTGGACATGGCTGCAAGGGGAAAATTGACCCACGCATGATGAAAAAGATTGTTTGAATGGTGAGAAAGATTCAAGGACAATTTCAAAACAGTTCCAAGTCAACATTGAATCTCAAGGTGCAACAGTTTTACACCATTCTTCGCTATCTGAATAAAAAGGGGCTCTATGGTAGAAGACCTAGGAAGAGACCCCACTTCTAAGAGAGAAATACACAAAAAACCCGACTGGAGTTTGCCAAAATGCATGTTGACAAGCCACAGTCCTGGGAGAATGTTCTTTGGAGATGAAACAAAAGTAGAGCTTTATGGGAAATCACAACTACTCCATGTTTACAGAAGGAAAAATGAAGCTTTCAAAGAAAAGACTACCGTGAAACCTGGAGGAGGCTCAGTGATGTTTTGAGGTTGCTTTGCTGCCTCTGGCACGGGGTACCGAGAATCTCTGCTGAAATCAGAAGACGATCAAGGCATTCTGGAACGAAACGTGTGTCAGTCACAGGTCATGGATCCTCCATCAGGATAATGAACTGAAACATACCTCAAAAAACACCCAATGATGAGAAGGAAACAGTGGACCATTCCCAAGTGGACTTCTATGAGTCCAGATCTGAATCTCATCAAACATCTGTGAAAAGAGCTGAAACTCACAGTTGTGAAAATGAACCCATCAAACCTAAGAGAACTGGAGCAGTTTGCTCAAGAACAGTGGGCCAAAATCCCTTTGGAAAAGTGTAGAAATGTTATTTAGAGATACAGAAAGTGCTTGTTTGTCTTTAAAGGCTGTGCTATAAATTATTAGGTTAAAGGGATAGTCTAGTCAAAATTAAACTTTCATGATTCAGATAGAGCATGCAATTTTAAGCAACTTTCTATTTTACTCCTATTATAATTTTTTTCTTCATTCTCTTGGTATCTTTATTTGAAAAAGCAACCTGGGTAGTGCTTGCTGATTGGTGGCTACATTTAGACTATCTGAATCATGAAAGTTTAATTTTGACTAGACTATCTCTTTAAGAGTACCAATATCTTTGTCCATGACATTCTTATTTGTTTTACTGTTTAAAGTAATATGTGAAGTCATAAATCAAGAGACGTTTCTGTTGTGTTGTGCATTCTCCTAAAAAAGTGGAAAGGTACCAATACTTTTGGCCACATCTGTATATGCATCTTGCTGATGTTTAATATGAGGGTCAGAGACACACTGACTATATAATTTCTAATAAGAATAGGACATAAAATGTAATAGGGCTGATGTCCCCGGTTTAACCTTTGTTAAAAGGTGCTTTGATTCAGTGATCAGCTAGGTGTCAAATACAGACTATCACAATTAAATTTCTCTCACTTTCTTGTAGAACCAGATTAGTATTTGGAAGTGTCCACTGACCCCTGGGGTTGATAGAAACATTCCCAAGAAATTTGAGGGTTGGAAACCAATATACAGAACCCATTTCTGCTATTTGAGGTAGTCTGGTCTCGAGCTCTGTTCTAAAAGAAGAGTTTACTATTTTGTGCAGAGGAAGAAAACAAGAAGCTATCTCATTTACTATAGCATGTTAAGTACTGCAGGTGCCCCCTGACTGTGACCTTGAAACTGGTTACTATTATATAGAATCCTCTGTAAACCATTGTATTACACCCAGTGGGTTGACTGTGAATGACCCTAGGGCACCTACCCTCTTACCAACATCCCCAGCCATATTTAATCCTGTATACGCCGGACGAATTGTCCTGGGGGTCCTGTGCTACTGCCTGCTATACTTCATGCCAAGCAGAACCTTAGGACTAATCCCAAGGAACAAAGTATGAATCAAAAGAAATCGTTCAACCTCCATAAATTATGACAAACTGAGGAAACAAGAGCTTAAAACAAAGGAACTATAATAAAATTTTCAACTAGGGAAATGGAAGTAAAAATGAACATTTCATGATTTAGATAAAGGACTGAATTCATGAAGATGCGGAGCCGGTCTGGTGCAGGTGTGGCATGAGCATTTGCTGCTTGTGCAATAACTGCAGGCTGGGCAGGTTCACTGTTTGCAAATAAACATTGTCAAGATAAGGATAAAATTATCAATGTGGCACAAAGTGTACAAAAAAACGTTTTGGTTTCCCTTTGCTGATTTTGCCTCGTGATTTTGTTTTGGATTGAAGAAAAAATAACATCTTAGTGAAAAAAAATGTCGGAAGTTGTTTTGTGCTCTGTAAAGGCTGCTTTGAATTCTGCTACAGCCTACTGTGTGCTGTGCTTCTCAAGGCTATAGCGAATCATTTCTGCTCCACATTGCTTAATGCCACCTAAGCTGTCAGCATTCGTCATTGCACAAGCATTTTTAGTGAAATTCTTGTGCAATGCCGCCCCTTGCTCACTGGTGGCAAATCGGCTGCTAGCAGGGGCTGTCAATCATCCCAATCGTAATGGATTAGGATGATTTCACTCCGCCACGTAAAAGGTAGTAAACAGGTTAAAGTGAAGGTAAATGTAACCGGTATTGAAGACACCAAATCATCTATGAATAGTAAATTTTCACAAATTTTTTTTAATATTACTGCTTTTCTTTTAAAAATAAATATATTTCAAATTTCCTACCGTTTCTCACCCGACTCCTCCCTCCCCCTATTTCCTTGTTCTGCTCTCTACCTTGCTCAAAAGCTCGTTCCCGATTCTGAAGTAACTGCAAATCTAACTGTGCATGCGCAAATGATGCGGTTGTCAGTAAGAAGCCTATGATGTAACTGGTGATTCCCTCAAGTAATCAGGACGCATGCGCGAAACGGGAGCATGCACTGTTCTCTAGAACAAGGAAAACAAATGGCGCATGCGCAGATGATAATAAGGGACGGCCGCCTAACGGCCAGAATTTCAATTGGTTCGCCTAACAACATGATCAATAGGAGTATAAAAAATGTTTATACAGGTTGAATTATCGGACATTAATAAATTGCACTTGTAAGGCTGATAACTTTATTTCTACTCACATATATAAGAACTGATGAATGAAACTTATATTGATTTTACACAATTGATGCTATACTGGATAGAGGGTAAGGTAACTTTACCATCCCTTTAAGGAGCAGCGGTCTTATGACCGCTGCTTCTTAACATCCGTTTCAGGCGAGTCAGAATCTATGGGCCTCCGAAGCAGCATTCACTGCTTCATAAATGGAGCCCTTGGAGTTTCTCAACATCCTGTGTCTTTAGTTTAGTTACAGCAGTATGTTGCCTGCAGAAAAGCTCCCAGTCGCTCCTGACTGCCTTGTTCTCTGTCCCTGCAACAGTTAAAGGGACACTAAAGTCAAAATTATACTTTCATGATTCAGATACAGTTTTAAGATACTTTCCAATTTACTCCCATTATCAAATTGTGCACAGTCTTATTATACGCACACTTTCAGAGTCATCAGCTCCTACTGAGCATGTGCAAGAGTTCACAGTGTATATGTGTGTGTCATCAATATTTTCAGAAAAAAAAACTATGGCTCATTTAAAGTTATGCAATTTTACTGTATTTAATGTTCCCTTAACAGCATTTGGCTATGTTGCCTATTGGGAATGGGGTAGTATGTCTCAAGAGGCACAAGGTCCTGCTATCACTGTAGAAGATAAGGTTAAATAATGTCATAGGTTGAGGTTTGTAAGGTGAAATTATTATAATGCTGTATTATGCTGTTTTTATTTTTTTCAGTAGATACCTCTTCTAATGTGCTTGAGATTTTTCCTCATTTTGCTGGTTACTTCTTTTCTCCTTTGGAGTTCATGTTCCTTCAGAACCGTTATGTGGGGGACATCCCTTTTAGAATCAATATTTATTACAGTAAATACTGTCTAATTGTATTGATCAGAGTGTTGATAAATCCACACAGATGCCCAAAAGTCGTCTCAGGTAAGATCCAAGTGTAAAGGCTCCTCATTGTCTCATAGGGACTGATGGTAAAGGTATTTGGGCAGATGTTTAAGACCTGAAGAAGGTTAATAGAAGAGTTGGAAAAGAGTTCTATTCAGAGAGGTTGAGAACCGATCAGTAGGAGGATAGTGCAGAAAGTCAGTGGATCTTCACTGATCCTCATACTCACGTTAAATGCCATAAATCACATTTGTATCATCTCTTATATATGTGATGCTTATGAAGCCTTCACTTACATGACTACCACCAAGCTCTCCTGCTCTAAAACCTCTAATCCTTTGGACCTGTGACACAGCACTCTGGGGCTCTTCTCTCTCTGGGACATGGTCTGGCTGCTTACCTTTCTCTGTTGGGTCACAGTGGGCTCAATTCTATGCCCCTTTTGTTGGAATTTACACATCATCCCTATGTTCATTAAAGGGAAAATAAACTCAAAACTGAATTCCCTACAAAAGATTAAATTATTTGTGATGACAAATAAACATTATTATGTAATTTGGCTTGATATTCCTGTAATATAACTGCCCCAAAGAGGCTGGAGTGCATGGTGCAGACTCTATAACTCTAACCCTGCAACATGATACACCGTGATTGCTTGGTCAGTGCAGGCACTCATCTGCCCCTAAATGGCTACAGAAAGGTAAAATATACTCAAGGCTTTTAAGGGGTATGTTACTGGACTTCATAACAGCACGTTTCACTAAAAAATTATTTTAAATGGTTTTAAACTATTTTTTCATGTAAGTATTTTGTAATGTAGTATGTAATTAGTGATATGTACTTTACTTATATAAAATTGCTTTAATGTTCCTTTATGCAAATCATCAACATCATCTTTGTGCTAACACCCAAATCTACCTCTTTTTGCTCGTATCTTCAGTTGTTTATCCAGCATTTCCCTCTTGGATGTCCTCTCATTTTTTTAAGGCTGAGTATCTCCAAAACTGACATATTTTCTCCCCTCTTCCCTGTAGCCTCAGGATTGCTAAATCAGCATTTGTAGCAAATACCTTATTTTAGCAGAAGCCGAAGCGCATTTAAGGACATTTATATTAAAGGGAAATTAATCCCCCAAAAAATTGTGATAGAGATATGGAGGATTTTAATCTCTTGCTTTTATCTCCACCATAATTGTAATGAATTTTGATATTGCCCTGGCATGAGCTTTACCTAAGCAGCAATCAAAAATGTATCTACTGCTGAGGAGTTCTAATAAGGACAAAACAGCTGTCCAGTAGTAATTTCTTTCATGTAATTTGCAAGAGTCCATGAGCTAGTGACGTATGGGATATACATTCCTACCAGGAGGGGCAAAGTTTCCCAAACCTCAAAATGCCTATAAATACACCCCCCACCGCACCCACAATTCAGTTTTACAAACTTTGCCTCCTATGGAGGTGGTGAAGTAAGTTTGTGCTAGATTTCTACGTTGATATGCGCTTTTGAGCATGCTGAAGCCCGGTTCCTCTCAGAGTGCAGTGAATGACAGAGGGATGTGAAGGGAGTATTACCTATTGAATGCAATGGTCATCCTAACGGGGATCTATTTCATAGGTTCTCTGTTATCGGTCGTAGAGATTCATCTCCTACCTCCCTTTTCAGATCGACGATATACTCGTATATACCATTACCTCTGCTGATTCTCGTTTCAGTACTGGTTTGGCTATCTACTTTATGTAGATGGGTGTCTTTTGGTAAGTATGTTTTCCTTTATTAAGACACTCTCAGCTATGGTTTGGCACTTTAAATGTAAAGTTCTAAATATAATGTTTGTACTTATATTTGCCATGATTCAGGTTTATCAGTATATTTCCTTTTTGCAGACTGTCAGTTTCATTTTGGGAAATGCACATATAATTAAAAAAAAAAAAAAATTCTTACCTGAAATTTTCAAATTGACTTTCTTCTAAATTGCGGGCTCACGGGTGCGCAGAATGCTATAATTTATTGCGTCATTCTTGGCGCGAGACTTTTTTGGTGCGAGAATTACATTTGTTGACGTATTTTCGGCATTTCCGGCGTCTTAGTTGGCGGCGAGAATTTTCACGTAGTTGCGTCATCTATGACGCTCGTGTTTGTTGCAGAAGTTTTTGGCGCCAAAAATATTTTGTCAGTTGTGGGCGTCATACATGGCGCCAGACTATTGACATTATTTAAGTCTTCATGTATTTTTGCTTCTGGTTTCCAGAGGCTTATTCTGTTTGCATTTTTTCCCATTCCTGAAACTGCCATATAAGGAAATTGATAATTTTGCTTTATATGTTGTTTTTTCTATTACATATTGCAAGATGTCACAATCTGACCCTGTATCAGAATCTACTTCTGGAATGCTGCTGCCTGATGTCGGTTCTACCAAAGCTAAGTGCATTTGTTGTAAACTTGTGGTAACTGTACCTCCGGCTGTAATTTGTGATAGTTGTCATGACAAACTTTTACACGCAGAAAATATTTCCATTAGTAGTAATCCATTACCTGTTGTTATTACTTCAACATCTAATGCTCAGGATATTCCTGTTAATGTGAGAGAATTTGTGTCTAATTCTATTCAGAAGGCTTTGTCTGTCATACCACCTTCTAATAAACGTAAAAGGTATTTTAAAACTTCTCATAAAATTGATGAATTTTTAAATGACCGACAACATTCTGATGTATCTATCTCTGATGAGGATCTATCTGGTTCAGAAAATTCTGCCTCAGATATTGACACTGACAAATCTTGTATATTCGTTCCTTATTGAAAGAGGTGTTGATTGCATTAGATATGGAGGAGACTAGTCCTCTTGATATTAAAATTAGTAAACGTTTAAATTCAGTTTTTAGACCTCATGTAGTTATTCCAGAGGTTTTTCCAGTTCCTGATGCGATTTCAGATGTAATTTCTAGGGAATGGAATAGACTGGGTACTTCTTTACTCCTTCTTCAAGATTTAAGAAGCTGTACCCTTTGCCATCTGATAGATTGGAGTTTTGGGAAAAGATCCCCAAAGTTGATGGGGCCATCTCTACTCTTGCTAAACGTACTACTATTCCTACGGCAGATAGTACTTCTTTTAACGATCCTTTAGATAGGAAACTTGAAACTTATCTAAGGCTTATTTATGTTCAGGTCATCTTCTTAGGCCTGCTATTTCTTTGGGTAATGTTGCAGCTGCTTCAACCTTTTGGTTGCAAACCCTAGCGCAACAAGTATCAGATCATAATGTGTATAGCATTGTTAAGTTAATTCAACATGCTAATAATTTCATTTGTGATGCCATTTTTTATATCATCAGCATTGATGTCAGATATATGTCTTTAGCTATATTAACTAGAAGAGCTTTATGGCTTAAATCTTGGAATGCTGATATGACTTCTAAATCAACGTTGCTATCTCTCTCTTTCCAAGGTAATAAATTATTTGGTTCTCAGTTGGATTTAATTATTTCAACTGTCACTGGGGGGAAGGGAGCTTTTTTGCCTCAGGATAAAAAAATGGTAAATTTAAGGCTGCTAATCGTTTTCGTTCCTTTCGACAAAATAAGGAACAGAAACCTGATCCTTCCCCTAAGGGAACGGTTTCCAATTGGAAGCCTTCTTCAGTCTGGAATAAATCCAAGCCATTTAAAAGATCTAAATCAGCCCCCAAGTCCGCATGAAGGTGCGGCCCTCATTCCAGCTCAGCTTGTAGGGGGCAGACTAAAATTCTTCAAGGATGTTTGGATCAATTCAATCCAAAATCATTGCATTCAGAACATTGTTTCTCAAGGGTACAGAATAGGTTTCAAGGTAAGACCGCCTGTGAGAAGTTTCTTTCTCTCACGCATTCCAGTGAACCCAGAAAAGGCTCAGGCTTTCCTGAAGTGTGTTTCAGACCTGGAGGTATCTGGGGTAATTGTGTCAGTTCCTGTTCAGGAAGGGGGTCTGGGGTTTTATTCAAATCTGTTCATTGTCCCAAAGAAGGAGAATTCTTTCAGACCAGTTCTAGATCTAAAAATTTTGAACCGTTATGTGAGAATACCAACATTCAAAATGGTGACTATAAGGACTATTCTGCCTTTTGTTCAGCAAGGGCATTATATGTCCACAATAGACTTACAGGATGCATATCTTCATATTCCGATTCATCCAGATCACCATCAGTTCCTGAGATTCTCTTTTCTAGACAAGCATTAACAATTTGTTGCTCTTCCTTTTGGCCTAGCGAAAGCTCCAAGGATCTTTTCAAAGGTCCTCGGTGCCCTACTCTCTGTAAACAGAGAGCAGGGTATTGCAGTGTTTCCTTATTTGGACGATATCTTGGTACTTGCTCAGTCTTTACGTTGTTTCTTCAAAAACATGGTTGGAGGATCAATTTACCAAAAAGTTCTTTGACTCCTCAGACAAGGGTAACCTTTTTAGGTTTCCAAATAGATTCAGTATCCATGACTTTGTCTCTGACAGACAAGAGATGTCTGAAATTGGTTGCAGCTTGTCGGAACCTTAAGTTTCAATCATTTCCTTCAGTAGCTATGTGCATGGAGGTTTTAGGTCTCATGACTGCAGCATCGGACGCGATCCCTTTTGCTAGTTTTCACATGAGACCTCTTCAGCTTTGTATGCTGAATCAATGGTGCAGGGATTATACAAGGATATCACAATTAATATCCTTAAATCCCAATGTTCGTCTATCTCTGATTTGGTGGTTAGATCACCATCGTTTAGTTCAAGGGGCCTCTTTTGTTCGTCCAACCTGGACTGTGATCAAAGCAGATGCGAGTCTTTCAGGTTGGAGAGCTGTCTGGGGATCTCTGACAGCGCAGCGGGTTTGGAAATCTCAAGAGGCGAGATTATCAATCAATATTTTGGAACTCCGTGCGATTCTCAGAGCTCTTCAGTTTTGGCCTCTTCTGAAGAGAGAACTGTTTATTTGTTTTCAGACAGACAACTATGGCGTATGTCAATCATCAAGGTGGGACTCACAGTCCTCAAGCTATGAAAGTAGTATCTCGGATACTTGCTTGGGCGGAATCCAGCTCCTGTCTAATTTCTGCGGTCCATATCCCAGGTATAGACAATTGGGAAGCGGATTATCTCAGTCACCAGACTTTACATCCGGGAGAGTGGTCTCTTCACCCAGATGTGTTTTTTCAGATTGTTCAGATGTGGGGGCTTCCAGAAATAGATCTGATGGCTTCTCATCTAAACAGGAAACTTTCCAGGTCCAGGGATCCTCAGGCGGAAGCAGTGGATGCGTTGACACTTCCTTGGAGTTATCATCCTGCTTATATCTTTCCGCCTCTAGTTCTTCTTCCAAGAGTGATTTCCAAAATCATAATGGAGCGTTCGTTTGTACTGCTGGTGGCTCCAACATGGCCACACAGGTTTTGGTATGCAGATCTTGTTCGGATGTCCAGTTGCCAACCTTGGCCACTTCCGTTAAGGCCAGACCTTCTATCTCAAGGCCCATTTTTCCATCAGGATCTCAAATCATTAAATTTGAAGGTATGGAGATTGAACGCTTAGTACTTAGTCATAGAGGTTTCTCTGACTCAGTGATTAATACTATGTTGCAGGCTCGTAAATCTGTGTCTAGAAAGATTTATTATCAATTTTGGAAGACTTACATTTCATGGTGTTCTCATAAATTCTCTTGGCATTCTTTTAGAATTCCTAGAATTTTACAGTTTCTTCAGGATGGTTTAGATAGTTTGTCTGCAAGTTCCTTGAAAGGACAAATCTCTGCTCTTTCTGTTCTATTTCACAGAAAAATTGCTAATCTTCCTGATATTCATTGTTTTGTACAGGCTTTGGTTCGTATTAAGCCTGTCATTAAATCAATCTCTCCTCCTTGGAGTCTTAATTTGGTTTTGAAAGCTTTACAGGCTCCTCCGTTTGAGCCTATGCATTCTCTGGACATTAAATTACTTTCTTAGAAAGTATTGTTCCTTTTGGCCATCTCTTCTGCTCGAAGAGTTTCTGAATTATCTGCTCTTTCTTGTGAGTCTCCTTTTCTGATTTTTCATCAGGATAAGGCGGTCTTGCGGACTTCATTTACATTTTTACCTAAGGTTGTGAATTCCAACAACATTAGTAGAGAAATTGTTGTCCCTTCTTTGTGTCCTAATCCTAAGAATTCTCTGGAGAGATCTTTACATTCTTTTGGATGTGGTAAGAGCTTTGAAATATTATGTTGAAGCTACTAAAGATTTCAGAAAGACTTCTTGTCTATTTGTTTATCTTTTCTGGTTCTAGGAAAGGTCAGAAGGCTTCTGCCATTTCTTTGGCATCTTGGTTAAAGCTATTGATTCATCATGCTTATTTGGAGTCGGGTAAATCCCCGCCTCAGAGGATTACGGCTCATTTTACTAGGTCAGTTTCTACTTCCTGGGCTTTTAGGAATGAAGCTTCTGTTGATCAGATTTGCAAAGCATCAACTTGGTCTTCTTTGCATACCTTTACTAAATTCTACCATTTTGATGTTTTTTCTTCTTCAGAAGCAGTTTTTGGTAGAAAAGTACTTCAGGCAGCTGTTTCAGTTTGATTCTTCTGCTTATAATTTCAGTTTTTTTCATTATAAGATTAAAACTTTTGATCTGGGTTGTGGATTAATTTTGCAGCGGAATTGGCTGTCTTATTTTTATCCCTCCCTCTCTAGTGACTCTTGCGTGAAGTGCCACATCTTGGGTATTTGCTATCCCATACGTCACTAGCTCATGGATGCAAATTACATGAAAGAAAACATAATTTATGTAGGAATTTACCTGATAAATTCATTTCTTTCATATTGGCAAGAGTCCATGAGACCCACCCTTTTTATGGTGGTTATGATTTTTTTTGTATAAAGCACAATTATTCCAATTCCTTGTTGATGCTTTCGCTCCTTTCTTATCACCCCACTTCTTGGCTATTCGTTAAACTGAATTGTGGGTGTAGTGGGGGTGTATTTATAGGCATTTTGAGGTTTGGGAAACTTTGCCCCTCCTGGTAGGAATGTATATCCCATACGTCACTAGCTCATGGACTCTTGCCAATATGAAAGAAATGAATTTATCAAGTAAATTCTTACATAAATTATGTTTTTTGTATTTGCTGCACTTAAAGGGACAGTCAAGTCCAAAAAAAAACTTTCATGATTTAAATAGGGCATGCAATTTTAAACAACTTTACAATTTTCTTTTATCACCAATTTTGCTTTGTTCTCTTGGTATTCTTAGTTGAAAGCTAAACCTAGGACGTTCATATGCTAATTTCTTAGACCTTGAAGACTGCCTCTAATCTGAATGCATTTTTGACCACTAGAGGGCATTAGTTCATTTGTTTCATATAGATAACATTGAGCTCATGCACGTGAAGTGACCTAGGAGTGAGCACTGATTGGCTAAAATGCAAGTCTGTCAAAATAACTGAAATAAGGGGGCAGTTTGCAGAGGCTTAGATACAAGGTAATCACAGAGGGTAAAACACGTATTACTATATCTGTGTTGGTTATGCAAAACTTGGGAATGGGTAATAAAGGTATTTTCTTTCTTTTGTAAACAACACAAATTCTGGTGTTGACTGACCCTTTAACACAGTAATTGAAGCAAAAACACTGAAATGTTGCATATCTAATTTGCATATCTTACCCAGAATCCTCTAGTGCATTGGTAACATTGTATATGGAGTTTTTTTTTGGGTGAAGGCAAGCGGGAAATCTTGCCTAGATGTGCTAATTGCCTATGCAATCATTTCTAGTGATTCAGACAGAGCATACAATTTTTAAACAGCTTCCAATTTACTTCTTTTATCATAGTTGATTCATTCCCATGGTTTTCTTTATTGAAGAGATACCCAGGTAACTGTCTGGAGCACTACATATCAGGAAATAGTGCCCACATCTACTGCTCTTGCAGATGGATAAAATTCTTCATAACTGCTGCCATATCTCCCTGCTTTTCAAGAAAATTTACCATGAGACCAAAGAAAATTTGTTAATAAAAGTAAATGTAGAAAGATGTTTAAAATGACATGCTCTATCTGAATCATGAAGAAAAAATGTTGTGTTTCATGTCTCTTTAATATTTGAATAATTGAGAGAGACGTACCAGGAAAGAAGCAGCACTAATGTAACGCCCTGCTCTGTAGTGGAGGGTAGGGATAAAAAAGAGTTAAAGAAAAGGTGTTGGTTTTCTCCTTTTGTTCAGGGTTGCAGTTTAAACTCTATGATTCATGTGCTTCTCTTGTTATTTCAATAGGCTTCCTACAATGTTCAATAATCTTGTTGATAGACTGGATGCTTCTTCTATGAAACTTTCTTTAACCCTTTAAGGACACAGCTTTCAGTTTGCTCATTTGGTTTATGACGGAAAAATTCCGTCATATGTCCTTAAGAGGTTAAAGGGCCATGATACCAAATGTTTAAACACTTGAAAGTGATGCAGCATAGCTGTAGAAAGCTGATTAGAAAATATCACCTGAACATCTCTATGTAAAAAAAGAAAGATATTTTACCTCAAAAGTTCCTCAGTAGCCACATCCCATTGTAAAGGATTTCTAAGCAGCATATTAGTATGTCTGTCCTGGGACAGCTGAAAAGATGAGCCTCGTGCACTCTCATATTATTTCCCTATTCAGATTAGGGAAAGTTTACAATGAAATCTCATGAGAGTTAAGTCAAATCTCATGAGATCACAGTAAAAGAGTTCATGACCTCAGCACTGCTGATGCTGATTGGGCTGCTGTTCATTTCTTCATTTATTTATTTTTACCTGCAGCTGGCAGTAACTGAGTATAACTTTTTACACAGAACTTACTCTGCTTAGCTGAGGAGATTGTGAGGTAAAATATCTTCCTTTTTTACATAGAGATGCTCAGGTGATATTTTACAGTCAGCTTTTTACAGTTATACTGCATCAGTTTCAAAGTGATTTAGCATATGAGTATTATGTCCCTTTAAAATAATCTAAAATGTTTCATACTGTTTTTCAATAATAAAAAAAAAAAAGCTTAAATTGTTTAACTTTATTGACTTAACAACACCATCTAGGAACTGACTGGTTTCTTCAGTTTTGACTGATTGAAAGAAAAAAAAAAAAATAGCAAAGATTATTTTCTTGGAGTTATTATTATTATTTTTTTATCTCTATGAATCAATGTATCCTCGTCAGCCAAGGTACTGAGAGTGGTGGTCATAGAATTGATTCCTTGTTTCATAGCTCAGTGAAATAATACATATAAGGATCTCCTCTGATGTTACATCTGTCACAGTGATATTTTCTTTTAATTGGTGGCTGCTGAAGCACAGGGGGTGAGATTACATGCAGCGTAGGTTTCAGCGCAACTGCTGAACCCCACACCACCCCTAAGTTCACCCTCGCACTTCAGGTGAATCACATATAAGGCGCCGTCAGTCGGATAAACTGGCGAGGTTCAGAAATGTGTGGAAATACAAATTTCTGGAGTCGCCAGTGACTTACACAGTATATGAACTGCGGGCACCTAAATAAAAAACAAAAAAAATTAAAATCGCCTGTAAAAATCTAACACGCCTCCAAAAATTAAACCGACCTGCCAAAATCCCTATATCCCTCCACATCACAACTACTAATAAAAGAATTAACCCCTAAAACTGCCAACCCCCTAACATCGCAATCTAACTTAATACACTATTAACCCCTAATACGCCAACCCCCACATTGCAAAGTGCCTAATAGTTATTAACCTTTAATCCGCCAATCCCCCACAACGCAAACTACCTAATTAACCCCTAAACCACCCTCAATGCAAAGTACCTATTAACACTTTTAACCCCTAATCTGCCACCCCACCCACAAGCAAAGTACCTAATTACCCTATTTACCCGTAAACTGCCAAACCCCCACAACGCAATCTACCTAATTAACCTATTAACCCCTAAATGGCCAACCCCCCACAATGCAAAGTATCAATCTAATAACTAAGCCCCCTAACTCCAATTAAGCTACAATTACATAAAATAAAAAAGACTACCTTAAAAAATATTTTAAAATTACACAAAATAAAAAAATCCTATCTTTACATGAAAATAAAAAAATCGAACGGCTAGATTACGAGTTGTGCGTTAGGCTGAAAAAGCAGTGTTAACAGGTCCTAACGCTGCTTTTTCACTAGCACTGCTATTACAAGTCTTGCAGGTTTAGGGGCACCGCACACTAGACCTTACCGCAAAACGACTTATGTAAACCTTCGTAAACTCTTTTTTCTATGGGACTTCCATAGCGCTGGTATTACGAGTCTGTCCTGGGATGCCAAAAAGTGAGCGGTACACCCTCTACCTCCAAGATCCCTAACCGCATTTTAAAGTCAGTAGTTATGAGTTTTATGGTACAAACGCCGTAACATAAAACTCATAACTAAAGTGCTAAAAAGTACACTAACACCCATAAACTACCTATTAACCCCATAAACCGAGGCCCTCTCCCGCATCGCAAACACTAAAATTACATTTTTAACCCCCTAATTCTGCCATTCCGGGCATCGCCGCCACTAGATAAACATAACCCCTAAACCGCCGCACTCCCTCCTCACAAATACTAGTTAAATATTATTAACCCCTAATCTGCCGTCCTAACAATCCCCGCCACCTACATTATACTTATTAACCCCCTAATCTACCGCTCCGGACATCGCCGCCACCTACATTATACTTATAAACCTCTAATCTGCTGCCCCCAACATCGCCGACACCTACATTATTTTTATTAACCCCTAATCTGCCGCCCCCAATGTCGCCGCAACCTACCTACACTTATTAACCCCTAATCTGCCGCCCCCAACGTCGCCGCCACTATAATAAACATATTAACCCCTAAACCTAAGTCTAACCCTAACACCCCCTAACTTAAATATAATTACAATAAATCTAAATAAAAAATTAATATTTTTACCTAAATAATTCCTATTTAAAACTAAATACTTACCTATAAAATAAACCCTAAGCTAGCTACAATATAACTAATAGTTACATTGTAGCTATCTTAGGGTTTATTTTTATTTTACAGGCTAGTTTGTATTTATTTTAACTAGGTACAATAGTTATTAACTATTTAATAACTACCTAGTTAAAATAAATACAAAAGTACCTGTAAAAATAAAACCTAACCTAAGTAACAATAACTCCTAACACTACACTATAATTAAAGGGACACTGAACCCAATTTTTTTCTTTCTTGATTCATATAGAGCATGCAATTTTAAGCAACTTTCTATTTTACTCCTATTATCAATTTTTCTTCGTTCTCTTGCTATCTTTATTTAAAAAAAGAAGGCATCTAAGCTAAGGAGCCAGGCAATTGTTGTTTCAGACCCGGAGAGCACATGTTTATTGGTGCTGTCCAATCAGCAAGGACAACCCAGGTTGATCACCAAAAATGGGCCGGCATCTAAACTTACATTCTTGCTTTTCAAATGAAGATACCAAGAGAATGAAGAAAATTTGATAGTAGGAGTAACTTAGAAAGTTTCTTAAAATTGCATGCTCTATCTAAGTCACAAAAGAAATTTACTAAATTAAAACAATTAAATAAATTAAATTAAATTTGCTAAAGTACAAAACCCCCCACTAAATTACAGAAAAATAATAAACAAATTACAAGATATTTAAACTAATCTAATAGCCTTATCAAAATAAAAAAAGCCCCCCCCCCCCCCAAATAAAAAAAAAAAACCCTAGCCTAAACTAAACTATAGATTCAAAAAGCATATACAGCAGCACTGAGGAAAAGGAGTAGCAGGGCAATCCTTAGAATTGGTGCATGCAAATGGAATTATTTGGGTTTTTTTTATGAGATATGCATATATTTGTATTTTATGTATGTGTTGTTTCATTTAATTGTATACAGGTGTATTGGTCCCTTTAAATAGAGGTACTATCACCTGACAAACTTACCCTATGATTAAGTGCCTATAGGGCACGAAACTAGTCAGGGAGTTTGGAGCTGTGTATTCTTTTAACACACGTTTAAATAAAAGTTATATTTTTTAACTATTGGATTGTCCTGCTACTCCTTTGCCTCAGTGCTGCTGTATATGCTTTTTGAATCTATATTTTCGGCTACACCGGCCGTTTTTTACACAGCTTAGCACCCCTGTTACCTGTTAGCTGCCTGGATCCCGCCTCTGGATATGGATTGTGCCGGAACTCCCTGCCTGTAGCAGCCTGGTATTGTTTGTCTAAACTAAACTATCAATAGCCCTTAAAAGGGCCTTTTGCGGTGCATTGACCTGCAGGTAAGTGAGCGGTGAGAGAAAACTGCTCGTTAGCACCGCATAGCCTCTAACGCAAAACTTGTAATCTGGCCGTAAGATTACATAAAAAATATAAAAAAACCTAAGATTAAATTAAAATAAAAAAATCTAAGATTACAAAAAATAAAAAAATGTAATATTACAGAAAGAAATAAACAAAATTATCCAAAATTAAAAAAATAAACCTTATCTAATACCCATATAAAAGCAAAAAAGCCACCCCAGAAATAAAGAGATTGTCCGAATTAATGTCGCCATTCCATAAAAAAATCAGATCATCAATGTAATGGCCATAGTAAACCAGGTTGGCCCCTGTGCCATAGGAGTAGATATATATCTCCTCAAAAAAAAAAAACATGAAAAGGTTGGCAAAACTATGGGCAAACCTGGTTCCCATGGCTGTTTCCCTTAATTTGTAAATAAAAAGAATCTTGAAAAAACAATTCCGATCTGCCGCAGCTTGAAGCAGTGCTCCAAGACCAATTCACAGAGGTAGAAAAAAATGGATCTCAAAAAACAGAATTTATGCTTACCTGATAAATTACTTTCTCCAACGGTGTGTCCGGTCCACGGCGTCATCCTTACTTGTGGGATATTCTCTTCCCCAACAGGAAATGGCAAAGAGTCCCAGCAAAGCTGGTCACATGATCCCTCCTAGGCTCCGCCCACCCCAGTCATTCGACCGACGGACAGGAGAAATATATATAGGAGAAACCATATGATACCGTGGTGACTGTAGTTAGAGAAAATAATTCATCAGACCTGATTAAAAAACCAGGGCGGGCCGTGGACCGGACACACCGTTGGAGAAAGTAATTTATCAGGTAAGCATAAATTCTGTTTCTCCAACATAGGTGTGTCCGGTCCACGGCGTCATCCTTACTTGTGGGAACCAATACCAAAGCTTTAGGACACCGGAATGAAGGGAGGGAGCAAATCAGGTCACCTAAATGGAAGGCACCACGGCTTGCAAAACCTTTCTCCCAAAAATAGCTTCCGAAGAAGCAAAAGTATCAAAATTTGTAAAAATTTGGCAAAAGTGTGCAGTGAAGACCAAGTCGCTGCCTTACATATCTGGTCAACAGAAGCCTCGTTCTTGAAGGCCCATGTGGAAGTGAGCATCGAGAAAATGCTTTTAAAGCCAAAAGGAAAGAGAGGTAGAAGTCGCTTTTTGACCTCACTCCTTTACCAGAATAAACAACAAACAAGGAAGATGTTTGTCTGAAATATTTAGTAGCCTCTAAATAGAATTTTAGAGCACGGACTACGTCCAAATTGTGTAACAAACGTTCCTTCTTTGAAACTGGATTCGGGACACAAAGAAGGTACAACTATCTCCTGGTTAATATTTTTGTTTGGAAACAACTTTCGGAAGAAAACCAGGCTTAGTACGCAAAACCACCTTATCTGCATGGAACACCAGATAGGGCGGAGAAACACTGCAGAGGCAGATAACTCTGAAACTCTTCTAGCAGAAGAATTGCAACCAAAAACAAAACTTTCAAGATAAATAACTTAATATCTACGGAATGTAAGGGTTCAAACTGAACCCCTTGAAGAACTGAAATGAACTAGATTTAGACTCCAGGGAGGAGTCAAAGGTCTGTAAACAGGCTTGATCCTAACCAGAGCCTGAACAAATGTTTGAACATCTGGCACAGCTGCCAGTCTTTTGTGAAGTAAAACAGATAAAGCAGAGATCTGTCCCTTCAGAGAACTTGCAGATAATCCTTTCTCCAAACCTTCTTGTAGAAAGGATAGAATCTTAGGAATTTTTATCTTGTTCCATGGGAATCCTTTAGATTCACACCACAGATATATTTTTTCCATTATTTTATGGTAAATTTTTCTAGTTACAGGCTTTCTAGCCTGAATCAGAGTAGTCTATTACAGAATCTGAAAACTCCACGCTTTGATAAAAGTCAAGCGTTCAATCTCAAGCCGTCAGTTGGAGGGAAACCAGATTCGGATGTTCGAATGGACCCTGAACAAGAAGGTCCTGTCTCAAAGGTAGCTTCCATGGTGGAGCCGATGACATATTCACCAGGTCTGCATACCAAGTCCTGCGTGGCCACGCAGGAGCTATCAAGATCACCGAGGCCCCTCCTGATTGATCCTGGCTACCAGCCTGGGGATGAGAGGAAACCGGTGGGAATACATAAGCTAGTTGAAGGTCCAAGGTGCTACTAGTGCATCTACTAGGGTCGCCTTGGGATCCCTGGATCTGGACCCGTAGCAAGGAACCTTGAAGTTCTGACGAGACGCCATCAGATCCATGTCTGGAAATGCCCCATAATTGAGTTATTTGGGCAAAGATTTCCGGATGGAGTTCCCACTCCCCCGGATGGAATGTCTGGACGACTCAGAAAATCCGCTTCCCAATTTTCCACTCCTGGGATGTGGATCGCAGACAAGTGGCAGGAGTGATCCTCCGCCCATTGAATTATCTTGGTCACTTCTTTCATCGCCAGGGAAGTCCTTGTTCCCCCCTGATGATTGATATATGCAACGGTCGTCATGTTGTCTGACTGAAACCTTAATGAATTTGGCCTTTGCTAGTTGAGGCCAAGCTCTGAGAGCATTGAATATCGCTCTCAGTTCCAGAATGTTTATCGGGAGAAGAGACTCTTCCCGAGACCATAGACCCCTGAGCTTTCAGGGATTCCCAGACCGCGCCCCAGCCCACTAGGCTGGCTGTCGGTCGTGACAATGACCCACTCTGGTCTGCGGAAGCTCATTCCCTGTGACAGATTGTCCAGGGTCAGCCACCAACGGGAGTGAATCTTTGGTCTTTTGATCTACTTGAATCGTCGGAGACAAGTCTGTATAATCCCCATTCCCACTGTCTGAGCATGCACAGTTGTAATGGTCTTCTGATGAATTCGTGCAAAAGGAACTATGTCCATTGTTGCAACCATCAATCCTATTACTTCCATGCACTGCGCTATGGAAGGACGAGGAACAGAATGAAGTACTTGACAAGAGCTTAGAAGTTTTGATTTTCTGACCTCTGTCAGAAAAATCCTCATTTCTAAGGTAATCTATTATTGTTCCCAAGAAGGGAACTCTTGTTGACGGGGACAGAGAACTTTTTTCTTTGTTCACCTTCCATCCGTGATATCTGAGAAAGTGCTAGGACGAGTGTCCGTATGAGCCTTTGCTTTTGACAGGGACGTACGCTTGAATCATGATGTCGTCCAAGTAAGGTACTACTGCAATGCCCCTTGGTCTTAGAACCGCTAGAAGGGACCCTAGTACCTTTGTGAAAATGTCTTGGAGCAGTGCTAATCCAAATGGAAGTGCCATAAACTGGTAATGCTTGTCCAGAAAAGCGAACCTTAGGAACTGATGAATGTTCCTTGTGTATAGGAATATGTATGTACACATCCTTTAAATCCACGGTAGTCATAAATTGATTTTCCTGGATTAGTAGGTAGGATCGTTCGAATAGTTTCCATTTTGGAGACGATGGTACCCTGAGAAATTTGTTTAGGATCTTTAATCCAAAATTGGTCTGAATGTTCCCTCTTTTTTGGGGAACTATGAACAGATTGGAATAAAATCCCATTCCTTGTTCTCTTATTGGAACTGGATGTATCACTCCCATCTTTAACAGGTCTTCTCACAATGTAAGAATGCCTGTCTCTTTATTTGGTTTGAAGATAATTGAGACCTGTGGAACCTTCCCCTTGGGGTAGTTCCTTGAATTCCAGGAGATAACCTTGAGAAACTATTTCAAGCGCCCAAGGATCCTGAACATCTCTTGCCCAATCCTGAGCAAAGAGAGAAAGTCTGCCCCCCACTAGATCCGGTCCCGGATCGGGGGCTATCCTTCATGCTGTTTTGGGTACAGTGGTAGGCTTCTTGGCCTGCTTACCCTTTGTTCCAGCCTTGCATTGGTTTCCAGGCTGGTTTGGGTTGTGAAGTATTACCTCTCTTGCTTAGAGGATACAGAATTAGAGACTGGGTCCGTTCTTCTGCTAAAGGGGACGAAATTAGGCTTATTATTAACCTTAAAAGACCTACTCCTGGTGGAGGGCGTGGCCCTTTCCCCCCAGTGATGTCTGAAATAATCTCTTTCAAATCAGGTCCAAATAATGTTTTTACCTTTGAAAGGAATGTTAATGCCAATTTTGTCTTGGAAGACACATCCGCTGACCAAGACATTAGCCAAAGCACTCTGCCGCGCACACGACAGCAACCCTGAATTTTTTCGCCGCTAATCTAGCTAATTGCAAAGCGGCATCTAAAACAAAAGAGTTAGCCAATTTAAGTGCTTGAACTCTGTCCATAACCTCCTCATACGAAGATTCTTTACTGATGCGATTTTTCTAGTTCCTCGAAACCAGAAACACGCTGCCGTAGTGACAGGAACAATGCATGAAATTGTTGTAGAAGGTAACCTTGCTGTACAAAAATCTTTTTAAGCAAACCCTCTAATTTTCTTATCCATAAGGATCTTTGAAAGCACAACTATCTACGATAGGAAGTAGTAGTGCGTTTGTTTAGAGTAGAAACCGCCCCCTCGACCTTGGGGACTGTCTGCCATAAGTCCTTTCTGGGTCGACTATAGTAAATAATTTCTTAAATATAGGGGGGGGGAACAAAAGGTATGCCGGTGCCCTTCCCACTCTTTTATTTACTATGTCCCGCCACCCGCTTGGGTATAGGAAAATCGTCGGGGGGCACCGGAACCTCTAGAGAACTTGTCCATCTTACATAATTTTCTCTGGAATGACCAAATTGTCACAATCATCCAGAGTAGATAACACCCTCCTTAAGCAGTGCGCGAGAGATGTTCTAATTTAAATTTAAATGTCACAACATCAGGTTCAGCTTGATGAGAAATTTTTCCTGAATTCTGAAATTTCCCCATCATACAAAACCTCCCTCATGCCCCTTGAGATTGGTGTGAGGGTATGTCAGAACAGTTATCATCAGCGTCCTCTTGCTCTTCAGTGGTTTAAAACAGAGCAAATCGCGCTTTCTCTGATATGTAGGCATTTTGGATAAAAGATTTGCTATGGAGTTATCCATTACAGCCGTTAATTTGTTGCATGGTAATAAGTATTGGCGCACTAGATGTACTAGGGTCCTCCTGTGTGGGCATAACTGGGTGTAGACACAGTAGGGGGATGATGTTAGTATCATGTTTACTCCCCTGATTTTGAGGAATCATCTTGGGCAATATCATTATCTGTTGCATTACTGTCCTTACTTTGTTTGGACACTATGGCACAATTATCACATTAAATTTAAATGGGGGAGACACATTGGCTTCATACATATAGAACATTGCTTATCTGATTGGTACAGACATGTTAAACAGGCTTAAACCTTGTCACAAAGCACAAAAAACGTTTTAAAATAAAACCGTTACTGTCACTTTAAATTTCAAACTGAAAACACTTTATTACTGAATATGTGAAAAAAGTATGAAGGAATTGTTCAAAATTCACCAAAATTTCACCACAGTGTCTTAAACGCATTAAACGTATTGCACACCAAATTTCAGAGCTTTAACCCTTAAATTAACGGAACCGGAGCCGTTTTTACATTTAACCCCTATACAGTCCCAGAATGAGGCTCTGTCTATACTAGAAAGGCCCCCATCTGAAAAAGGTGTCCAACACAGTGCCTGCCGTTTTTCTAAAACGTTCCCCAAGATTATAATACCAATAATTAGTTAGAATCTGCATAATATGCCTATTAAAGCAATTGTTTTAGCCCTAGAAAGAATGTCTACCAGTTTTTAAGGCCCTTTTTGAAGCCCTTTTTCTATTATGTTTAACTAAGAAAATGGCCTTACCCGGTCCCCATGAGGGGAAAATGACAGCCTTCCAGCATTACATGGTCTTGTTAGAAATATGGCTAGTCATACCCTTAAGCAGAAAAGTCTGCTAACTGTTTCCCCAACTGAAGTTATCTCATCTCAACAGTCCTGTGTGGAAACAGCAATCGATTTAGTTACTGTCTGCTAAAAATCATCTTCCTCTTACAAACAGAAATCTTCATCCTTTTCTGTTTCAGAGTAAATAGTACATACCAGCACTATTTTAAAATAACAAACACTTGATAGAAGAATAAAACTAACAAAAAAACTCTTAACCATCTCCGTGGAGATGTTGCCTGTGCAACGGCAAAGAGAATTACTGGGGGTGGGCGGAGCCTAGGAGGGATCGATGTGACCAGCTTTGCTGGTGACTCTTTGCCATTTCCTGTTGGGGGAAGAGAATATCCCACAAGTAAGGATGACGCCGTGGACCGGAACACACCATGTTGGAGAAAACAAACTCTTCCTAAACACTGACAAAACTGTCACAATGATCTTTGGAACGGGACCTAAATTACACAAATTACAAAATTCCCATCTACGCATCAAAACAAAATCCAATTGCAACGCTGACCGCAGTCCACTCTTTCAAACACTTGGGTATGTTGTTAGAACCTTAATCTATCTTTTGGTCTCCACATAGAAAAACTTGCATCTAAACTTTACCCAAAACTAGGTGCCCTGTACAGAAACAAATCCTGCCTCAGCCCTAGAGTAAAGGAAAAGATTGTACAGCAATGCTGATGCCTATCATGGATTACGGGGACGTAGTATACGCACCTGCACCGCAAACTCACCTTAATAAACTTAATACATTGTATAACTCGTTCTGGGCCGCTTTGTGCTACAATGTAACTACAGGATCCACCATTGTGACATGCTAAAAGAACTTAACTGGCTGTCACTTGGAATCCAGACGCACCCTCCATCTTTCCTGCCTTGTGTTTAAGAGCCTTTCTGGGAAGCTCCCACCACTACCTGAGCAGAATGCTCTCCCCCGGCTATTCCCACCTCCTATAACCTCCGATCCAATACCAGCACATTATTTAGTTTGCCTCAATACAAAAAGAAAGCAGCTCCGATCCTCCTTTTCCTACAGAGCACCACAATTATGGAACGACCCTCGCGCACACTTTCAAACCTTCCCCAAGCCTAATATCCTTTAAGAGATCCCTCTCTTACATATCTCAAAACAGAATGCACCTGTCATGGTTGATTAATTACCTGTTCTATGTTAAATTTTGTATATATTGGTGTATTAATATTGTTTTTGTATTTTATTGTACCCAATTGTATTCAATGTCAATGTCTTGTGACCCAGGACATACTTGAAAACGAGAGAAATCTCAATGTATCCTTCCTGTGTAAAATATTTTATAAATAAAATATTTATAAATAAATTGTTATCCATAGAAAGTTATCAGTATTTTGAATATTTCGAAGTTGATATAAAAGATATGTAATGTCCCTAATATGTGAAGGTAATGCAATGGACAATATTTTTGTAAAAATTGATCAACATAGAAAGACATTGTATATACATTGGATCTGTAATTTTTAGAAAATTTCTTTCCTCTTTATTGAGAATACCCAAATCAAACCATGATTGTCTATTAATAGAGAATAAGTAAGTGAAGAACAACTAGTGTGGTCTTTTGTTAGAATCTGATAATATTCACTGTCCCTAAAGATCCTATGTGGCTTCTTCAAGGTAGTCCCTAATATTTTAAAATGATTATTCCCCCTCCTTTATCCTCACCATGAATAATGATGTCGTGGTTTTCCTAAAATTATGCAAAGCTTTCTTTTCCCAATACTCATATAGTAGCTCTTTTTGTTATGTAATGCAGAATCTTTTTTCCAAATCTTCTATCACTAAAGTTTTGATAAAGATCTATAAGATGACTATTGATGTTTGTAGGGAATATAAGTTAGATTTGTTTCTAACTCCAGTATGTATATAAGTCATTATAAAGACAAGATGTTAGAGATCAGATGTTTGTGGAGGTATTGAAAATAATCATCATTGTGTAATGTAGGATTTTGTGGAAATAAACTGAATATTTGGTGCTATCCATTCTTTCTTTTCAAAGTTTGTATCTTGCAAAATATTTTTGTAGTCTTATTTCCAGTTAACCTGTTGACAGTCAACAGAGATGTTAAAAACATTCTGTGGTATTAGGGGACAATAAGAAAAGACCTCTTTTTGAGTACTCTTTTTTTTCTTCTATAGTGAGGGGATGTGATGACCAAATTGAAAGTCCGCTTGTTCTAATTTGAGATCATTTCTCTTTCTTGGCGGTAAGGGCTATACCTCTAGAGCCTCGTTTTCTGCTTGATGTGGTCTTTTTCCTAGCCTCTGTATAGGTGCCTCCCTTACCCTGTCCCAGCCTATCTCTAAAAAAGGTTTGGATGTGCTTGGTGAATTGGAATCAGAGACATCTCCATCAAAGATTTGATCTAATGCTTCATATCTGTTAGGATGTGTAAAAGATGGGTGAGTTCCAAATTCTTGGAAAGAGAGCCTTCTAAATTGAGGTTGTTCTTTAAATGAGCTGTGATAACGTGGTGTATTGGAATTGAAATGTCTGTGATAGTGGTTTATTTGATGGTGGTTATGAGGTGAATAATAATTGGATGTATTCTGGTTATGATGTCTAAAATGATTGTTGGAAGAGATTTGATGATTACCTCTGGGGCTATTGTCAAAATTCGATCTAGTCTTGTGATAATGATTAGATCCCTAGGTAGAAAAATGATTAGTGTTATTCAACCTTTGGAGTGTCGTCTCATATAGGAGTTCTGGTGACTATTGTTGATAATTCGTGTAGTTATAGTTGTTTCTCCTAACTTGGTGATTATTTTGTTTGAAATGTAGGATGTGATGGTCTCTGTGTGTTTGATGAGATGTAATTGGGTTGAAGGACACATGATGATTGTTTTGATGTCTAATGTTATTGTGGCGTGTCTTGTGTTGTACTTTAATCCGCCTACTACTAGATTCGTTAGGTGTATAAGATGTTTCAAAATTAACCGCTTGATTTTGACAGTTTAAAGTGTATACACAATTATTAAGATAGTCCTCATGATCTCTTTGTCATTTTTTGTTTTTTTACACTCACAATATTTTCTTGGTATTTGTCTGTTCGTTCATTAATGTCTGCATTAAGTTTGGCATATTCTGGATTGTTTTGATGACACAATAGATCTTTCTGTATTTTCTCAATATTTGTGTTGCATCTATTGTACAACTTTCTTCTATGTTCAATTAAAATATTCATCAAATTAAAAGGAGCACTCACTGAGAGCTTTAAAACCATTTTCTTATTAAATGGAAAGAGTCCACAGCTGCATTCATTACTTTTGGTAAATAAGAACCTGGCCACTAGGAGGAGGCAAAGACATCCCAGCCAAAGGCTTAACTACTCCTCCCACTCCCCTCATCCCCCAGTCATTTTTCCCTTTCGTCCCAGGAGGTTGGCAGAGAAGTTTCAGAATTGATTTTGTCTCTTATGGAGGGGTGGTACTCTTCGCATGGGACAGGAGTTTTAAGTAATCCTGTCAGTCTCTCAGTGAGAGCTTGGATGAAAGTTAGAGCCCGGAGATGCAGGAAGAGTCTTTCTGCGAAACCATCCCGACTCATGTTAACAGCTCCTCAAGCAATCAGCGTGTTGAAACTCTGCTTTCTTCTATCAAGTCCATGGCGTGAGGCGATGCTACTATCCGTCACGCTTGAAGGGGGCCGTGTTCCTGTTCCACAGCGTAGATTCTGGTAAGATAGTTTCATTTTACTTTCTTCATGAATGAACTGTAATACAGATGTTTCCCGAGAGGCTACCAACCTTGCAGGACTAACTTAACATTAAGGGGTCTCAGTGAGTCTCCTTTAGTATCTTGGAATCAAGGGTAAATATCTCTGAGGGGGGTTATTGAACAGGGGGGTATTATAATCATGTTTGTTATTGATTCAACCTGCTTATGTGTGGTGTTTACTGGGCTCGTGGTTTGAACATTGAGGCCTTTGGGAAGTGATGGCCGACCTTAGGGTTGGGCGCACTTTTTGGACTATATGGTTCACCATGTTGGCTGGGGCGCATTCCCGACCGTGTGGCGAAGGAGAAATTCTAGTCCGCAGGGGCCATGGTATTAGGAGGTAGTGAGTGCCCCAGCCATTTGTGGTGTCAGGTGCCGTTTTTGTTTTACTTCTTTAGTCCATATTTGCATATGCTCTATTCTCAGGATTCTGATGCTGAGACTGTTCAAATTACAGATTCAGTTATGGAGGATTCTGATGCAGAGACTGTTTTAATTTCAGATTCAGATTCTGTGTCTGGTGAAGAATTCGGATTGGCCTCGTTGAGCACACATGTCAACCAGTTTTTGTTCTGTATGCCATATGAGAATGCCTTGTTCCTCTGGCTGAGGGGAATCAAGGGACAGCTGAGCCATTCCGCCACTCGGTGTCCCGTGCCTCTGAGAGGCGAGTTCCCTACCGCTCCATACTTCTAAACACTGCGGGTTACCCAGTTTATGATTATTCCTCCTTGCAGTGCGGCGTGTTTCCCCCTGGGGGGTTGCAGCACGTTTTCGCTTTCACATATTCTTTGGCGATTATTCGTTCTGCAGAGCCCAGACATTTATGCACGATTGGTGCTCGTGCCCTATTGTCCTTGTCTACCCGCCCTGGGGAGGGCCTGTACAGTTCCCTGCAGGTGTAACTGTCCCTGAGTGTTGTGCCTTTCGTTACATGAGTTGCGCGCCTCTTCGCGACTTACTCAGACAGGTGTTTTTTCAATTACTAAATGATCCTATCCTTATTGGATACGGGAATTTCAGTCTGCTTCGAATGGTGCACGCCTCATTAGACCATGTGGGGATGATGTAATCTCCTGACTGTTCTTTTTTGAGATCCTTCACAGTTTTTGGAAGATTAGGGCTCCGTTTGGCTGGTCCTGCTGTAAGCCTGTTTCCTTATTGGGCGTTAACCTATCGGGTTGCCTTGTATTTCTTTTTATCTGATGGATGTCTTTTATTTTGTTTATTTGTTTCCTTCGGGGAATATTAAACTGTGGATCGATACTCTCTGTTACTTCTACGTAAGTGTTTTTGGGGACATTTTAGTTCTCTGTTTGTCTGTTTTTCCCTTCTTCCCCTCTGAGGGAGGATTTATGCAGCTTGACGGTTAGGATCCGGGTTGCAGGCTGTGTCCTGTAGGGTTCTGGTTCCGTCTGTGGCTGTTCAGACACGGTCGCTGTTCTGGATTGACTGGTCCCGGATTAGAGGCGTCTGAGTACTCATAACTTTTATTTTTTACATTCAACTAATGCATTCTAGAGGACCTGTGGGTCTGCAATTGTAGGAAGGATTGTCTCAGTCCCTATAGCCTTCTTTTGGATGACTGGTCAGTGGAGTTTCCGGCGAATCATTTCTCTTGCGTCTGTATTGTCGGGAACTCTAGAGTTTCCTCCCCCCAAGAGTTTGGAGGGCTTAGTGCCTTCTTACCACTGGGTGAGGCGTTCTGGGCCTTTTTCTTTTGAGTTTTGGGATGTTCCTTTTGGGACTTGGTACTCTGCAGCTAGTAGTTTGAAGGGGTAGTTTAGCTGCCTTGCAGGCGTATGGTTTTGCAAAATGTAACCACTGCAGCTATTGCACATCAACCTTTTTTGGTCTTTCCTCTGTGTTCTTCCAGGTTAGGTCTCTTTTTAGGGGCCTAGGAGGAATGTTTGTTCCCTGTTAGGGACACTGGGGCGTGTCTCCTTGGGGCTTAGCTTGGGGGTTCCTCCCGTGTGCTGGGGGATGGTTCACGCTACTTCTGCCGCTTGTTGATCATCCGCTTGTACCAGAGGTGATGTGGAGACCGGCCTTTGCTTGAGTGGTTTTGTCCTCGAGGTATCTCTTTGCTTTATTGTCCTGAGGCTGTTGGAGAGTCTAGGGTGCTATAGTGTCGTTGTACGACTTTTTACCGCCTAGCTCCTTTGGAGAGTAGGACTTCGGCAAGGGGTAGTCTCTTCCTTAGGTTGGGACTTGCATATTTTTTCTCACTGTCCGGTGTGGATCTGGATATTGAATTATTATCCCCTCTGGTCTGGGTTGTTTATATCAGACAGGGTGTTTCAGTTTTGGTATTGTTTGTTTAAACAATTGGGGGTCTCGGGACCGTGTTTCTCCCTGGGGCTTCCGGTTGGGGAGTTTCACTCTGCGTTTTCCCCTTAGGGGACCCCGTTGTGGGTTACCGGAGGTTTTAAGGCTCCAGGGCTGGCTCAGGGTTTCCCGCAGTTCCTGGGGAAATTGGGACTGTGTCCTTTTACTCGGATACTTGTCCTGGTCTTCGTTGGCAAGGTTTTTCTTAGTATCGTTGCTCATTGGGCTTTGTTTTGCACTCTTAGGTGTGTTTCCCTTGGTCAGCTTGCTGTATCGTATCCATTGCATTCACTGCTCTGCATGTGAAATGGACTTGCAGTGTCAATGCTGCTACTATTGCACTTTGGTTGCGTTGTTAGCAAGCTAGTTTTAGAGGAATCCATTACACCAGGGCTTTTGCGTTGGGGGATTGATCTCTTCCTTTAGCCTGTGACTTTGTGGCTTGTGTTAGGTGCTACCCTTTAGCCTTTTCCCCTTCCTTGGTGTGAGAGCTTATTCTCCTTTTTATGGTGCTGGGGTCCTTTTCTTAGGGCATCTCCTGGATTCAGGAGGTAATAGGGAACGGTGTGTTTCCTAGCAGAGAGGGGTATTCTCGGCTGGGTTTGCTACGTTCCGTCTGCAGTCTTGCAGGCTCCGTGGCGAGACTAAGTTGACTTTTTGTTAGATCCTTTGGGTCTCTGGTCCTGTAGTCTGTTCTAAGGAGTCGGGTTGCGCCCTTGCTCTGTTGGTTTGGCTGTGGCCATTCTTCCACTCGTCTTTGAGCTGGTTTTAGGGTTCTTTCTGTTTCCCCTGTTCCACACCTGCCGTTGCTGGGGGCTCACCCGGCTGGGAGTGGGTTCTGAGAGATGTTGTCATCTTCAGGATCTAGTGGGCATAGCAGGCTAGCTCCATTGGCTTACAAGCTAAGGGTCTAGGGATTGCTCCATCTGGGGTTCTGTGGTATCACCCCCTTTTTGGAAGACCTGTGGGAAGTTCTGGCGGCTTGGAATGTATAGAGTATGGCCTCTGTCTGTGGAGTTTTCCTTGCAATCTGTTCCTTTGCGGACCACTTTTTCTTCTCAGACAAGTATTCTCTGAGTTATCCTGTTGATCGCTTTGTGTTATTGACTCAGAGATTTTCGTCGTGGGTCTGTTTACACGTTTTTCTTTTGTAAGTCGGAACACTTCAGTATTTCCAAGTTCGGACGATTGTGGTACTCCATCTTCTGTTGTCTTTCAGTGCTTTTGCACGACATTTGGGAGACGCGTTCGTCTGTTTCTATGCCTGGTCCTATACCTTTCGGTTTTTTTCCCTGGTTCTAGGGCAAAGTCTCGCCCCTTGTCTGTCGGGACCCATTTGGGCCCTTGTGAGCTGGGATTTGCTTCTTGGCTCATCCCTTTGGGGAGTTTAGGGCTGGAGTTCCCTTCTTTAGTGAGGGGTAAGTGGTGAGTGAACCGACTGTTGGGAGATACGGTGTCTCCTGGAGGCCTGTTGGCTCAGTTGATTCTGATTTTTGCGTGTCTCTGGACTACCTGCGGGTCAATGTCTTCGGGGCTTTTCCTTCAAAGTTTCTCGGCTTTCGATGAAGTTTTTTTTTTATGGGCAGTGGTTTCAGGCTTGGTGCCTCTCAGAATAGGGCCGCCTATTGTACCCACCCGTCTAAAGCATTCAGTGTCCTCTATAGCTTGTGTATTGTTTTCCCTAAAAGTAATGAAGTGCAGCTGTGGACTCTTTCTATTTAAGAAGAAAAACTTAAATTATGCTTAACTGATAAATTTTCTTTTCTTCTTATGGAAAGAGTCCACAGCTCCCGGCCCGTGTTTTTAATGTTGGCCGGCGTAATTTTTGTTCTTCTGCACCTTTTCACCCTGATATTTCTTCTACTGTGGAATGGGAGGAATATTAATCCTTTGGGCTGGGGTGTCTTTGCCTCCTCCTGGTGGCCAGTTCTTATTCCCAAAAGTAAATGAATGCAGTTGTGGACTCTTTCCATCAGAAGAAAAGAAAATTATCAGGTAAGCATAAATTTATGTTTTTTCTTAGAGTTTCTGGATCATCCTTAAAGAACCATTTTTTAAAAAAATCTGTAACCCCCTTGGAATATTTTTAATTGCCATTGTACTTTTCCAATGTGATTTAAATCCCACCAATGCTCTGTGTATCTTTCATAATCTCTTCTCTAGAGATGTAAAACAGGTCTTTCATAGATATATTAACATTATCATCAGCATGCATTGCAAGCTTCACTATTGAGAGTGGTTCCTAATAAAACAAAAACCTGATATCTTGGATCTCCTATCCTCTTTGGACTGCATATTTGTAAGAAAGAATATCAATGTGTGTTAAAATAATAAATGGTTAATCAATGAACGATGAATAATAATAATAATAAGTGGTCAAAACAATAAATGTAGTTGTATTAGTGTGTTAACCGTCAAACCTGTGCAGGAACGTGTACTGAGGGAGCTCTCCACCTAACTCTCTAAAAACCCCTAATTTAGAGCCCATAATTAGAGTTATAATACGCTCCTATTTTATTATATTCCATCCAGAGCCTAGCTGTGTTCCAGAGAGGGGGTTCTTACCCTGAAAGTACGACAAGAAACAGTTGCATTGCCTAGACCGTCCTCGAACGGCGTGACTGGCGTTGCCGGAGCTAGTAATCACGAGCGTAACCATCCTGATCTAAAGCCACAGGACACGCTGCACTCCAGAGGGTCGGGGGCTCCGCTCCGTAGTATCGCAAGATAACATTCTGTGCCAGTGGTAAAATATCGGAGGACCTCAGGGAGCAGTACGGCCCAGGCCCTGCACGAAGCTTACACCCTCATCCGACCTGCCTTAACACACTCCTTACCTAGGAAACTAATTAGCAACAGACACCTCCTGCCCCCTATCCCACAGAGGAAGTGTAGGTTGAAGAGGGGGCCTTGAAGCCTAAGTGCGCCACTCTGTTTTTGGCATGAACACACCCGACATCTTGTGCACAGGCCTCCCAGCACGCAACAGATTCCAGGCCCTGAGACACTCCTCCAGACATCTGGCAGTGGGTAAGAACTTCTCATTTGCCCTTTACCTTCCTATTGTAAGAGGCCCACTTTGCTGCACCCCCCCCCCTTGGGTAGCAGTCCCACGTGGTCGCTGAGGCCCTCACGGCCTAAAGAAAATATAAAAAAATAAATTAAGCAGAAGACACAAACATATATATAAAGAGAGCTGCTGAGGACTAAGAGCCCTTGAAAATCGGATTAACCCCATAGTGTCAGATACTTAAGGTGGGAAAAGGCCCTAGTGTACAGACACAAGACAACTACAGGAATAATTGAGGAAGGAAGGGGGGTCTGTAGCGGTGAACAATTGGCCTCCTGAGGTACTCTGCATCGGTGTACTTTATTTCAAGTGTGTGACTGTTGTAGATCCCTTGCAGCAGCCTCCCTGTCTCAGCCCTTGGCTTCATTCATAGAAGCCTCTCCCCTTTCATTTCCCACTGGGGCCCTCTCGGTGGGTCATATCCACGCTCCATTTACCCACAGCATCATTAGATGACACCTTCCCCAGGGGGAGAGGCTAGCCTATACTCTGGAAAATATTACTTTCTACATGATCTAAGATGTGCTAAGGGATGACCTAGCGGGGCAAATTGGTACACGGGGGGAGTGAGGCCTACAATCCCAAATATTTACTTGTGATGTGAGACATTTTACCCTAACAAGGTGAGTACGAACTCAGTTTTGGCTGTAAATATCCTGATATGTCCCAGTCTAATAGAAAAAAGTCTAAGCCTGCGGGACCTCCCAGAAGGACTGTGGCTGATCACTTTAAACATTCCTCCAGAGATGACTATGACTCTTCTCCTGAAGGGGCTCTATCTATAGAGGATCCAGAGACTGACACTGTTTCTAGAGCCAGCACTAGCAAAGCTCCTCCACTAGACAACATGGCCAGCATAGTGGATACACTCAACGAATGACCAGCCTTCAAGACTCTCTCACTAAAGCCATTAAGGGATCTGCAGCAGAATTACACAGATATAGCAGCAATTGGAGAAAGAACAGAGCACTAGAGAGGAAACAGAGGACCTTGCTATTGATCTGGAGCACTTACTGTCTATTCTCAGAATCTGGCTGCCCAGATCTCAGATTTGGAATTAAAACTCTCTGACCTGGAAGATAGATCCAGAAGAAACAACCTAAGGTTCAGAGGAGTGTCTGAGGAGATCCCTACGACAGAGCTAGACAAGTTTATCAGTGACTTTTGTATGCAATTCCTTACAGATTTGGATGCACCAAATTTTCTCCTAGACAGGGTCCATCGCACCCCAAGACCCAGAATATATCAGCAGAAAAAAACAGAGATGTCCTAGCTAGGATCCACTTCTTCACACATAAGAAAAGATCTAAGAGAACTAGATAATAAACCAACTTTGCCAGAAAATTCCAGTCCATCTCTGTGTTCCCAGACCTGTCTCAGTTCACTTTGCAGAGGAGATGATCCTTCATTCCATTACACAGGTTTGCGACACATAATGTGAAGTATCGTTGGGGATACCCTACCAAGCTCATTGTCAATAGAAATGGGATGCTGCATACCATCTCTAACATCAATGATGGCATGGACCTTCTCAAAAAATGGGACCTGAGGACTGCCACTCAAGGTGAACCAGAACAGCCCCGTCAACTCCAAGTTTGGCTCAGAATGGACACCCCTTCCACAAAGATCCACCGTAGGTCTAGGCCCAAAAGATACTTCAACAGCCCCTCTGTACAATCACTCAGGAAAGGACACTTAATCTGAAGGACTTTGCTTTGAATTGGACATAAGTAATCCCAACAGCCATTTAGGGAATTCTGTCTCTTTATGTAAGTGTTGATAATTGAGAAGTTTTTTGTTTTCAAGCCCAAATGAGTAGGTCATCTTTTTGCTGTTGCAGTTTCCACTTACAGGAGTACTCCTTTACATGGTTAATTCCATTTTCACTTATTTAAGGCCTTATGCTATTCTGAGATAAGCCCCCTCAGCCTAACTGAGCACTAGTGACATTGGTAACATCTATAAGATATGTTGATTGTAATGCCTTATTTTAAGATCTTCTAATGGGGCACATATATTATTGTTTATGAGGTTAACATTAACCTCACTGTAATATGATTTAATGTTTTTGTGTGAATGTTGTTCTTTGGTCTTGAGGCCCTCTGCCACTCAAAGTTGGAAACCCCTTAGGCCCGTGAGAGAACTAGGCCAATAGATTGAGCTACCTAGTAGAGATAGTAGAGTCTGTTAGCCTGTGTCAGTCCTTACCAGTTGACTTCTTTTAACCTACCCAGATCCCTTATAAGGGAGACTCCGCTAAAACCCAATAGGTAGAGTAACACACCTGAACACTACCATTAGGGCTCCGCCTCGCTGAACATGTAGTACAGGGAGATACATACACTTCTCAATAACAAACTTTAAACTTGTACATATGTCTATGTTTTTAAACACACACGGAAGGCATACATGCTCCAGAGGTAGAACACATCCTCTATCCCAGTGATAGATTACCCTGTACTCATACTTAGCCCCTGACATCTGCCTAGGGGATTGATGCCAATATCAACAGACCATGTCACTCTACAGTGTAGATAGATCCCCCCCGTAGTGGCCTGACACCTGAACACCAAAATATAATTTCTCCAATAAAGTTATTGTTCTCATTCTAGTTGGGATTGTTCCCTATGTTAATCAGAGCTAATAGGCTCCACAATGTCTCCCTTCCTTCCCCCCCAATTGCCCCCTTTGAGAGGTCACCCTGTAGTCTAATAGTAGATTCTCCCTCTGTACTCTCCCCCTATTCTTATCTTGATGAGATCAAGGAACTAGATTGCTCCCCACAGGTAAATCTATTAGTTCCTTGTTAGGTGGTGAATAGAGCCGCCAATTTCTCAAATATTGCGTAGGTTTAGTATAAGTTTTTATCTTCAACTTGTGCTGTCTTTTGTCCCCCTGTTACATAGTGACTCGCTTGCTTAATAACCCTATCAGGGGCACACATTGCTGCATAATTACTCAATGCCCGCTTACCATTACTTGAGTACCGATTGCACAACAGCATCCTCAGGTAGGTGGAAGGGTTTTCCCCTTCACTCCTCTTGCTCTTCTTTTCTTTTCCTATCTTCCCTGTTCCCATTCCTTCCCTCCCAATACCCCCTCCCTCCCTAACATGGACCAGAGACCGAACACTCTTACCTTTGCTTCACTTAATTGTAAAGGTCTAAATTCATCTACCAAGCGTAGCCTTCTGAACAATTATATGCATACCAACAGAGTCAAAGTTGTATTCGCACAGGAAACCCATTGGTTAACTACACACCACCGATTTCCTTACACTATACCACTATGTTTGGCCTCACACTCTGATAAGTCGAGAGGAGTTGCCATTTTCATCATAAACAAGTCATTTGAAAACATATATCTGGAGTCAGATCCGGAAGGCAGGTTCCTTGTTTTAATTTGTAAATTAGATGGCCAACTTTTCATGCTTGTCAACATGTATGCCCGAACCAAAATCACCTAGATTCCTGAAAACTTTACTCCAAAATGACAGACTTAAGTGGGACTCTACTGGTCGGGGGGACTTTAACATGATCTGGGTGGGACCCCTCCCTAGATAAAAAGTAAGTGCCATAAAACAATTAATTCTTATTCAATTCACAGCAAAAAAAAAATCAGAGACCTTATCTCACAAACAATACTGTATATGATACTTGGAGAGCATGTCTCCCCACCTCTAGGGACTACACATTTTTCTCTAGGCCACACAGGTCCTACTCCAGACTGGACTATTTTTTTACAGACACATGGACCCTTAATAAAATCTGTGAGACCAATTAAGTCCTGCTCCTGGACTGACCATGACGCCCTGATACTTTCCCTTGACTCTAATCTGAACACGTCAACTCGCCCGGACTGGAGACTGCTGGACCGTCTCTGGGCGGATCCAGACTTTCTGCCCCTAATACAAAATTCTATTCAAGAATATTTGACCCATAACTCTGACTCTACCACCTCTCAGCAGACAATCTGGGCAGCTTTGAAAGGCTATATTAGAGGCGTCTTTATTCACAAACAGGCTTCCATCAAACAAATAAAGGGTGCCCCACTGGGCCTTCTGGTTGCTAACTTTCGAACTAAAGAAAGGCTCAACAAAACTAACCCCACTCAGGAGATATCCTCAGAGGTGGAGGCCCTCCGTAGTCAGATTAAAGAGCTAGAAACTAAAAGGATCCAAGAGGTCGATACATAGGTTTAAACAGCTCCTCTATTATCAGGTAAATAAAGTGTCTACACTCCTGGCTCGTAAAAATTGGAGGTAGGTGCGCAAGCTCCCATATACTTTCTATAGAGGGAGGGCAGGCGGGTCACGTCCCCCAAAGATATAGGTGAAGCCTTTGCGGCCTACTATTCGGAACTGTACAATCTTCATAAAACTGAATCCGAGGACCCTCTTATCCGAAACAAAATAAGAGACTTTCTTAAAAATTTGGGACTTCCCACCCTAACGGTAGCTAATGTAGATTTGCTTCTCGCTCCACTATCCGCAATAGAGTTAAAGGGGGCTATCAGCCAATTCAAAAACGGTAAAACCCTGGGACCAGACGGATTTCCGGCTATGTTTTATAAGACCTTTCCGGACCACTCTCTCGCCACTCCTGCTGCGGGGCTTTTCAGAGGCTAAGGACAGTGGGACTTTTCGATCTGAATTATTGGAGGCCACGATCCTCACCATAACAAAGACCTGTCTCAATGCAGTAGCTATCGTCCCATCTCACTCATCAACATTGACATTAAACTCTATTCTAAAATATGGGCCAACAGGCTTCGTCTCCTTACACCAGATGGATATTAAACATCTTCACAGAAGCGAACAGACTAGAGGTTCCCATGCTGGCCCTGTCGCTAGACGCGGAGAAAGCGTTTGACAGGGTCAGGTGGAAATACCTGTGGGAGGTGTTACTACAGTTCGGGTTCCCTAACGATTCTGTCACAGCTATTCAAGCCTTATACAGCTCCCCGTGTGCTAGGGTTAAGGGGCTCGGATTTTGCTCATCAGCTTTCCCTATCACTAACGGGAAGAGACAGGGCTGCCCTCTCTCGCCCATAATATTTGCTCTAGCGATTGAGCCTCAGGCCCAGCTATCAGACGGTCACCTCTGATACGAGGCGTTCCCTTAAGTCATTCCGAGAATATAGGTGGAGGAGGAGAGAAAATAGCACTATTCGCGGACTATATTACTCTCTTTATAACCTATCCTTTGGGCTCGCTTCCAGTATTGTTCGACCTTATCACCCACTTTGGATCTCTGAGCTTCTACAAGATTGACCTCTCCAAAACAGAAGCGCTGCCCATACATATCCCACATTTTGAGTTGGAAATTCTTCGAGATTCTTATCAATTTAAGTGGGCATTAGAGACTTTCACTCATCTGGGGGTCCAGTTAGGACCTGACATCAACATAGTGAGAGAGAAGAACTATGAAAAACTCTTACGGGAAATTAGAGGTTTGCTCAGCTCTTGGAACTTCCGAGAGGTCTCCTGGTTGGGGCGCATTGCATCGGTTAAAATGTCAATTTTGCCAAAGATACTTTACTACTTCAGGTGCCTTCTGATAAATTTACCCAGAGACCTCTTAGATTTAGGTCAATGCTTTGATCATGAAGTACGTGTGGCAGGGGAAGAAACCTAGAGTTTTCAAGAAAAACATTACAAAAACCTTTCCAACTGGGTGGGGTCTCTCTCCCTAACCGATTAAATATCCAAAATGTTTTCATTAGGCAAAACCTGGTAATTTGGAAATCTATAAGACACTATACTGAGATAGCTCCCCATCCGTCCCCAATTCACTCTAACTACGTGGTCTTCCGAATTTGCATGTCGCACAGTGGAGAAAATGGGATATTTCTTATGTGTCCGACCTATACCAGCAGAACACATTACAGTTAGCTGACCCACTACCGGAAGGGCGGGATCTCCTGCCCCCATGGTTTCAATTTGAACGTCTAAGAATTCATAAGTTCCTCACTAGTTGGGGCTTCCCAAACTCGAATATTAGCCAGTGCTCTGTCTAGGAAGGGAGATGGCAGTCGGGCTTGACTCAGGTTCGGCCCCTCTCTGTTTACTATAACTTAATTATGAAGGATGTGGTGGCTGGAGACATCTGGCAGCTGAAGGCCTGGGCACAAGACTTAAAATGTACAATCTCTGACAAGACTTGGTTGCATGCCTTCTCACTCACTAAGAACAACTACACTGTGCTAATTCAGTAGAGCTTTATGTCAAAATCCTACTTAGATGGCACTACACTCCCCTATGACTAGCACAGATGTCCTCAACTCAATCACCTCTGTGCTGGAGGACCTGTGGACAGGTAGGAAATGACGCACACCTGGTGGACATGCCCAAGACTAGAGAGAATGTGGGAGGAGGTGTACCATATGTGCAGATCAGCTGGAATTTTACTCCCAAAAGAACTTAAAGTTGCTCTACTCCATATTTTCCCTGTGAAAATGTCCAAACCCCTGAAACAATTGGCCATTTTCATATTTGCAGCAGCTAAAATTTAAATTGCCAGACGCTGGAGACAATCTGAACACCCCCCCGACTAGTATTAAGTTAACCCTAGAGACCTTTGCCTCTATGGAACAAGGTTTCTTCCAACACCTAGATAAAGTAGACACCTACTGGAGGATCTGGGACCTATGGGTCCACAGACAAGAGCCCACAGCAAGTAAATAAAGTCCCCGCGCAACCACGACTTCGGGAACCACCCAACAACCTGGCACCTGTACCGCTGAGACGCTTGGCTGGAGGCCCTACCCACCATTCTCCCTCTTCCCCTTCCCTTCCTCTCTTTCCTCTATATCTTTCTCCTTTACTCATCCTCTCTCCATCTGCCTGATTTGAATGAGGAAACCAGAGCTACCGCAGTTGGACATAGTGCAACTCTCATTGAGTCTCCCTTGCTCGCCTATTCAACCCTACCTAGTTTGATGACTCCCAGCTTTTAAGAAGTCCATCACACGGCCAGATAAATATGAACCTGTACAAATTGCATACGAACCCTTTAGATAATGATGCACAACATAGATTCATCAGGCATGTATGTACAACATCGTTACCTAAATAAAGAAAAAAAAAATATTAAAAAAAAAATGTATTGTATATATTTGAAATAATAATAATAATAATAATAATAAATGGTCAATCAATGAGCGATAAATACTGAATAATAAGTGGTCAATCGATAAACAATAAATATGTGATGTTCAACGTGTAATATAGGTGTGCTGAACCCCAAAAAAAAGGATTGATAAAGAAAAATCTGTTAAATAGTGCTTTGCACACGTATTTCATCTAGTGGACTAAAAATGAAGTGTGTACTAGGAAACCAAACTGGAAACCTAAATGTGGGGCACTAAACACAATCAAAGTGTGATAACGAAATGTGTTAGTGAATAGGATAAAGTATAAAACACTGATGTGTTAAAAAGAAACAGTCTGCTAGATTACGAGTTTTGCGTTATGAGGGGTGCGGTACTAACTTGCACGTTATTGTCACTGTTCACTTACCTACAGCGCTGGTATTACAGGTTTTTATAAACCTGGGGTTAAAAGACAAGAAGTGAGCATAGAGCAAACTTGTGCTCCATACCGCACTCCAATACCAGCGCTGCTTAAGTCAGCGGTGAGCTGGTTGTACGTGCTCGTGCATGATTTCCCCATAGATATCAATGGGGAGAGCTGGCTGAAAAAAAGCCTAACACCTGCAATAAAGCAGCGTAAAGCTCCATAACGCAGCCCCATTGATTCCTATGGGGAAACGAAATTTACACCTAACACCCTAACATGAACCCGAGTCTACAGGTAGTGCAAAATTATTAGGCAAATGAGTATTTTGACCACATCATCCTCTTTATGCATGTTGTCTTACTCCAAGCTGTATAGGCTCGAAAGCCTACTACCAATTAAGCATATTAGGTGATGTGCATCTCTGTAATGAGAAGGGTTGTGGTCTAATGACATCAACACCCTATATCAGGTGTGCATAATTATTAGGCAACTTCCTTTCCTTTGGCAAAATGGGTCAAAAGAAGGACTTGACAGGCTCAGAAAAGTAAAAAATAGTGAGATATCTTGCAGAGGGATGCAGCACTCATAAAATTGCAAAGCTTCTGAAGCGTGATCATCGAACAATCAAGCGTTTCATTCAAAATAGTCAACAGGGTCGCAAGAAGCGTGTGGAAAAACCAAGGCGCAAAATAACTGCCCATGAACTGAGAAAAGTCAAGCGTGCAGCTGCCAAGATGCCACTTGCCACCAGTTTGGCCATATTTCAGAGCTGCAACATCACTGGAGTGCCCAAAAGCACAAGGTGTGCAATACTCAGAGACATGCCCAAGGTAAGAAAGGCTGAAAGACGACCACCACTGAACAAGACACACAAGCTGAAACGTCAAGACTGGGCCAAGAAATATCTCAAGACTGATTTTTCTAAGGTTTTATGGACTGATGAAATGAGAGTGAGTCTTGATGGGCCAGATGGATGGGCCATGGCTGGATTGGTAAAGGGCAGAGAGCTCCAGTCCGACTCAGACGCCAGCAAGGTGGAGGTGGAGTACTGGTTTGGGCTGGTATCATCAAAGATGAGCTTGTGGGGCCTTTTCGGGTTGAGGATGGAGTCAAGCTCAACTCCCAGTCCTACTGCCAGTTTCTGGAAGACACCTTCTTCAAGCAGTGGTACAGGAAGAAGTCTGCATCCTTCAAGAAAAACATGATTTTCATGCAGGACAATGCTCCATCACACGCGTCCAAGTACTCCACAGCGTGGCTGGCAAGAAAGGGTATAAAAGAAGAAAATCTAATGACATGGCCTCCTTGTTCACCTGATCTGAACCCCATTGAGAACCTGTGGTCCATCATCAAATGTGAGATTTACAAGGAGGGAAAACAGTACACCTCTCTGAACAGTGTCTGGGAGGCTGTGGTTGCTGCTGCACGCAATGTTGATGGTGAACAGATCAAAACACTGACAGAATCCATGGATGGCAGGCTTTTGAGTGTCCTTGCAAAGAAAGGTGGCTATATTGGTCACTGATTTCTTTTTGTTTTGTTTTTGAATGTCAGAAATGTATATTTGTAAATGTTGAGATGTTATATTGGTTTCACTGGTAAAAATAAATAATTGAAATGGGTATATATTTGTTTTTTGTTAAGTTGCCTAATAATTATGCACAGTAATAGTCACCTGCACACACAGATATCCCCCTAAAATAGCTATAACTAAAAACAAACTAAAAACAAACTAAAAACTACTTCCAAAACTATTCAGCTTTGATATTAATGAGTTTTTTGGGTTCATTGAGAACATGGTTGTTGTTCAATAATAAAATTAATCCTCAAAAATACAACTTACCTAATAATTCTGCACTCCCTGTACAGCACAAAATTGCAGCAGCACCCCTGGTAATAGTTACATTGTAGCTAGCTTAGGGTTTATTTTTATTTTACAGGCAAGTTTGTATTTATTTTAACTAGGTAGAATAGTAATTAAATAGTTATTAACTATTTAATAACTACCTAGCTAAAATAAATACAAATTTACCTGTAAAATAAAACCTAACCTAAGTTACAATAACACCTAACACTACATAATAGGAATCTAAGGGATGCCATCTTAGATGACATCACTTAAAGGTACCTTCATTCGTCTTTAGTCGTCGGATGAAGAGAATGCTCCGTATCGGATGTCTTGAAGATGGAGCCACTCCGCGTCAGATGGATGAAGATAAAAGATGCTGTCTGGATGAAGACTTCTGCCATCTGGAGGACCACTTCGCCCGGCTTGAATGAAGACTTATCCCGGCTTCGTTGAGGACTTTGGCCCGGTTGGATGAAGACTTCTACAGCTTCCTTGAGGATGGATGTCGGATCTTCAGAACAGTAAGTCGATCTTCAGGGGGTTAGTGTTAGGTTTTTTAAGGGTGTATTGGGTGGGTTTTATTTTTAGGTTAGGGACTTTGGGCCGCAAAAGAGCTAAATGCCCTTTTAAGGGCAATGCCCATCCAAATGCCCTTTTCAGGGCAATGGGGAGCTTATGTTTTTTTAGATAGTATTTTATTTGGGGGGTTGACTGTGTGGGTGGTGGGTTTTACTGTTGGGGGGTTGTTTGTATTTTTTTTTACAGGTAAAAGAGCTGATTACTTTGGGGCAATGCCCCGCAAAAGGCCCTTTTAAGGGCTATTGATAGTTTAGTTTAGGCTAGGGTTTTTTTTTTATTTTGGGGGGGCTTTTTTATTTTGAATGGGCTATTAGATTAGGTGTAATTAGTTTAAATATCTTGTAATTTGTTATTATTTTCTGTAATTTAGTGTTTGTTTTTTTCACTTAATTTAATTTAATTTAGGTAATTGTATTTAATTTATTTAATTTATTTAATTATAGTGTAGTGTTAGTGTTAGGTTTTATTTTACAGGTACTTTTGTATTTATTTTAGCTAGGTAGTTTTTAAATAGTTAATAACTATTTAATAACTATTCTACCTAGTTAAAATAAATACAAACTTGCCTGTAAAATAAATATAAACCCTAAGCTAGCTACAATGTAACTATTAGTTATATTGTAGCTAGCTTAGGGCTTATTTTATAGGTAAGTATTTAGTTTTAAATAGGAATTATTTAGGTAATGATAGTAATTTTATTTAGATTTATTTAAATTATATTTAAGTTAGGGGGTGTTAGGGTTAGGGTTAGACAGGTTTAGGGGTTAATACATTTAGTAAAGTGGCGGCGACGTTGGGGGCGGGCAGATTAGGGGTTAATAAATGTAGGTAGGTGGCGGCGATGTTAGGGACGCCAGATTAGGGGTTAATAATATTTAACTAATGTTTGCGAGGTGGGAGAACGGCGGTTTAGGGGTTAATATGTTTATTATAGTGGCGGCGACGTTGGGGGCAGCAGATTAGGGGTTAATAAGTGTAGGTAGGTTGCGGCGACATTGGGGGAGGCAGATTAGGGGTTAATAAATATAATGTAGGTGTCTGCGATGTTGGGGGCAGCAGATTAGGGGTTCACAACTATAATGTAGGTGGCGTCGGTGTCCGGAGCGGCAAATTAGGGGTTAATAAGTATAATGCAGGTGTCGGCGATGTCGGGGCGGCAGATTAGGGGTTAATAAGTGTAAGATTAGGGGTGTTTAGACTCGGGGGTTCATGTTAGGGTGTTAGGTGTAAACATAACTTATATCCCCATAGGAATTAATGGGGCGGTGTTACTGAGATTTACGCTGCTTTTTTGCAGGTGTTAGACTTTTTCTCAACCGGCTCTCCCTGTTGATTCCTATGGGGAAATCGTGCACGAGCACGTACGACCAGCTCACCGCTCACTTAAGCAGCGCTGGTATTGGAGTGCGGTATGGAGCTCAATTTTGCCCTACGCTCACTTCTTGCCTGTTAACGCCGGGTTGATAAACCCATGGACCTCTCCTCCTTCAAACCCTCAGAGTCCAAGAGACAGAGAAGAAGGAGACTGAGACTATACTTTTATTGTGGCTCTAACTCCCACCAACTAAAGGACTGTGACATTCGGCCGGGAAAAGCCAATGCTTAGAGGATAACACAGGGGTACCTCTAAGCATGATCTCTACCAAATCCCCTCTGTCCTCTCGGATCCTGGTACATGTTACCCTTACCTTCCTTCAGAATACTGTCCACACTCAGGCCTTCATTGATTCAGGGGCAGCTGGCAACTTCCTGGATCACTGTTTTATGACTCAAGCTGGTCTACCCCTTCTACAGAAAAGACATTGTCTCAAGATAACAACCCTGGATGGCTCCCCCCTTGGCTCAGGCTTGATCCATTTTGAGTCAGCACCCCTGACCCTGACCGTTGGTGTTCTTCATACAGAACGAGGTCATTCATTCCCCTGCTCAGCCTGTCATCCTTGGCCTTCCTTGGCTTCGCTTACACAATCCACAGTTCGACTGGGCTGAGGGACAATTGGCCTTTTGGGGTGCCTCCTGTTTCCACTCCTGCCTTGCTAAAGTCACTCCTCTGCTCCGCGTTCCCGTAGCCAGCATCCAGACTCCCTCTATCCTTCCTTCGGTATATACAGACTTTGTTGATGTCTTTGAGAAAAAGGCAGCTGACGTGCTGCCACTCCACCGTCCCTATGACTGCAAGATCGACCTCCTTCCCGTAGCCCCACTTCCTAAAGGCAGGACATATCCACTCTCCAAGGCTGAAACCAAATCCATGGAGAAATACATCCAAGAGAACCTAGCTAAAGGTTTCATTTGCCCTTCTTCCTCTCCTGGGGCTGGCCTCTTTTTTGTTGGTAAGAAGGATGGTGGACTCAGACCCTGCATAGACTACAGGGCCTTGAACAATATAACCATCAAGAACCGTTATCCCATAACACTGATCACTGAATTGTATGACTTGCTCCAGGATGCCCGCTTCTTTACTAAATTGGACTTACGTGGGACATACAATTTAATTTGCATCTCTCCAGGCCACGAATGGAAGACAGCCTTCAACACAATATCAGGGCATTATGAATACCTTGTAATGCCCTTTGGGCTGTGTAACGCCCCTGCAGTCTTCCAGGCATTTGTCAACGACATCTTTTGTGACCTCCTCAACCGCACTGTCATTGTCTACCTGGATATCCTTCTTTCCTCCCACTTTAGAGGAGCATCACAGACATGTGAGACAGGTACTTCTTCGTCTCAGGTATAACTCTTTGGTAGCCAAGCTAGAAAAATGTGAGTTTGATCAAGTCCGGATCCAATTCCTTGGATATGTAATCTTGAAGGAAGGTTTTGCCATGGATCCTGCTATACTCACCGCTGTGCTAGAATGGCCTTAACCTACCTCCTTAAAGGAATTACAGAGGTTCTTGGGTTCTCCAATTATTACGCAAGTTCATAAAGAACTTTTCTCAAACAGTAGCTCCTCTCACTGAATTGACTAGACGGAATAAGGACTGCAAACATTGGCCTCCTGAGGCCATAAATGTCTTCTCTTGTCTGAAAAGAGCTTTCTGTTCTGCTCCTGTGCTCCGCCATCCTGATCCTGACTTGCAGTTCACTTTAGAGGTTGATGTCTCCGAGGTGGGGGCTGGAGCAGTTCTTAACCAAAGTGACCCTCTGACTTCCAAATCGCACCCTGTAGCCTTTTTTTGTAAAAGTTTCACTCCTGCTGAGAGGAACTACGATGTGGGTAATCGTGAACTTTAACCGAGTGGCGTCACTGGTTGTATTGCACCGCCAATCCTATTCAGATCCTCACCAACCATAAGAATCTGACCTACCTAGAAACTGCTCATCGACTCAACCTCGTTAGGCCAGGTGGGCCTTGTTCTTTTCCAGTTTTCACTTTGTGGTTTCCTAACTTCCTGGAACCAAGAACACAAAGGCGGACACCCTTTCCCGTCAGTTCCCTCACTCAAGTGATTCCTCTGAAGCCCCTATTGAACACATCATACCCCCCTCCTGTGGGATCGCTCAACTCAATACCACTCTTCTGCAAAGATTGCAATGTGCTCAGTCTAGTAAACCTCCTGGTGCCCCCATGGCCTCTAATATCCTCTTTGTACCTCAGAACCTCCGTATCCCTGTGCTATCCTGGGCTCATGACAGCAAACTCTCTGGGCATCCTGGTTTGACTAGGACCTTCAGGCTTCTTCGCCAACATGTTTGGTGGCCTACAATGATATCCGACGCTCAGAACTATGTGAAAGCCTGCACGATTTGTGCTGCCAACAAAACTCCCTGATCTTTCCCTTCTGGCTTGCTCCAACCATTGTCCATTCCCAAACGACCCTGGACACACATAACAATGGACTTCATTGTTGATCATCCTACTTCCGACCACCATACAGTCATCTGGGTTGTGGTGGATCGCTTTTCTAGACTGGCTCACTTTGTACCCCTAATCAAACTGCCTTCTGCTCAGGAATTGTCGTCCCTTTTTGTCTTGCATGTGGTACGACTTCATGGTATTCCTGTAAATATTGTCTCCGACAGGGGTTCACAGTTCATCTCTGCCTTTTGGAGAGCCTTTTGTAAGTTGATTGGAACCACAGTTTCCGTGCCATCTGGCTACCATCCTCAGACCAATGGACTAACCGAGAGAGCTAACCAGGATCTTGAAGCCTACCTTAGAGCCTTTGTCAACACTCTCCATACCAACTGGTCTGCTTTGCTACCCCTAGCTGAACTGGCAAGAAACACTAATTGGCACTCGTCTCTGCGATGCTCTGTTTCAAGCTGCAGCAGGTTATCAACCTTGTATCTTCCCTGTTTCAGCTTTGTCCACTGGGGTTCCTGCCACAGACCGTCACGTCACCAATCTCACCGCTCATTGGCAACGTATTTGCTCTCAGCTGCGTTCAGCTGTCTCTAGATGTAAGAAGTTTGCTGACCGTCATAGGGCTTCTGTACGTGCCATTCCGGTGGGTGAACATGTTTGGGTCTCCATTCTACATATCCTCCTACGTCAACCCTGTCACAAATTGGGGCCTAGATTTATTGGTCCCTATAAGGTCCTGAAAAGACTGTCTCCTGTTGCCTACAAAGTGGCCTTGCCGAGAACCCTACGCATACATCCAGTCTTCCACATCTCACTACTCAAACCTTACATCAAGAATAGATATTCCCAGCCTCAAACTCCTCCTCCTCGCTCTTGATCCATGGTAACCCCGAATATGAAGTAGCTAAGATTCTGGACTCCAGATACAGGCGCAAACAACTGCAGTATCTGATACATTGGAAGGGTTACTCTGTGGCAGACCGTTCCTGGGTCTCTGCCCGTGATGTACATGCTCCATCTCTGGTCTCTAAGTACCATGCTGCTCACCCTTTGAAGCCGGCTCTGGTTCCCGGAGGGAACCCTTGAGGGGGCTATGTCACGCCGCGCCGTTGTAGGGGCGCAGCGTCCTCTCCATGCTCGTTGCCTAGGGCTGTGTCGGCTCAGGAGGTGTGCAGCGCTGACGTCATCGTCGCATGCTCCTGATGCCGGCTGGTCCCTTGACACCATTCACAGGTATGTAAGCGGGCAGTGAACGATCTGTCACTGCCCAAGTATAGGTGCTACTTTCTTGTGCTCCTGGGAGTGACTGATCGTTTACTGGTTAACCCCTACCTTGTTGCCTGAACTCTGCCTGTCTCACTAAGCTAACTTGTTAACCCCTAATTTGCTGGACTGATACCTTGTTGCTTGAATCCTGCCTGTCTCACTACGCAAACTGATTAACCCCTAATCTGCTGGACTGATACCTTGTTGCCTGAACCCTGCCTGTCTTACTACGCTAACTGGTTAACCCCTAATCTGCTAGACTGGTACCTTGTTACCTGAACCCTGCCTGTCTCACTACGCTAACTGGTTAACCCCTAATCTGCTGGACTGATACCTTGTTGCCTGAACCCTGTCTGTCTCACTACGCTTACTGGTTAACCCCTAATCTGCTGGACTGGTTCTCTGTTGCCATATTCTGTCTGCATAATTTGCCTTGTGCTGTCCAGTCTGTGGTGAGTGCCGCTCTCCTCATTTTCCTTAAATTCTCTGCTCTGGGATATTCCCTATCTTTCCGGCTCGACGCCAGGATAACAAGACTACTGGCCAAGTCCGGTCTGATAGAGGAGTATCCCACGAGCCTTACACATTCAAAATATTAGGGACTATCTTGAAGACGCACATAGGATCTTAGGGGACAGCGAATATTATCAGATTCTAACAAGACCCCACTAGTTGTTTTTTACTTACTTATTCTCTATTAATAGATATTCGGCTAGATTACGAGTTTTTGTCGGTAAGGCTTGCGGTGCTAACGAGCAGTTTTAGCTAACCACTCACCTACAGACAACGTTGGTATTATGGGTTTTTAGAAAAGTTTTTTTGCAGAAAAGTGAGCGGAGAGCAAAATTTTGCTCCACATCTCACTGTAATACCAGCGCTGCTTACGGTAGCGGTGAGCTGGCTGAACGTGCTTGTGCACAAATTCCCCATAGGAATCAATGGGGCAGATCCGGCTGAAAAAAAACCTAACACCTGCAAAAAAGCAGCGTTCAGCTTCTAACGCAGCCCCATTGATTCCTATGGGGAAAGACAATTTATGTCTACACCTAACACCCTAACATGAACCCCGAGTCTAAACACCCCTAATATTAAACTTATTAACCCCTAATCTGCTGCTCCGGACACTGCCGCCACCTACATTATACTTATGAACCCCTAATCTGCTGCCCCCAACATCGCCCAACCCTACATTTTATTTATTAACCCTAATCTGCTGCCCCAATGTCGCCTCAACCTAACTACACTTATTAACCCCTAATCTGCCGCCGCCAACGTCGCCACCACTATAATAAATATATTAACCCCTAAACCTAAGTCTAACCCTAACACCCCCCTAACTTAAATATAATTTAAAATAATCTAAATAAAATAACTTTAATTAACTAAATAATTCCTATTTAAAACTAAATACTTACCTATAAAATAAACCCTAAGCTAGCTACAATATAACTAATAGTTACATTGTATCTAGCTTATGGTTTATTTTTATTTTACAGGCAACTTTGTATTTATTTTACCTAAGTACAATAGTTATTAAATAGTTATTAACTATTTAATAGCTACCTAGCTAAAATAATTTACCTGTAAAATAAAACCTAACCTAAGTTACAATTACACCTAACACTACACTATAATTAAATTAATAATTTAATTTTAATAATTAAAATTATTTAAATACAATTAAATACAATTATCTAAATTACGAAAAAAAACAAACACTAAATTACAGAAAATAATACAATAATTAATTTTTTTAAACTAATTACATCTACTTTAATCCCCCTAATAAAATAAAAAAGCCCCCCAAAATAATAAAAATCCCTACCCTATACTAACTTACAAATAGCCCTTAAAAAGGCTTTTTGCGGGGCATTGCCCCAAAGTAATCAGCTCTTTTACCTGTAAAAAAAAGACAATACCCCCCCGCAACATAGTGATCAAACAATCAGATAAGGGTGGTAACATTGTAGTTATGGATAGACATTTCAGAGGCTTTACGCCAACTAAATGATCCAGCTTCATATAAGGCAGTTAGCAGGAACCCAACCCGATTGTTTCAGAATAAGCTTAGATCCCTGTTAGACAATGCTCTTTTTTATGGTATTATTATTAAGGATACCTTTGATTTTTTGTATATTGATAACCCAGTTATTCCGATCTTTCACCACCTGCCAAAGGTACAAAAGAGTTTAGATGACATCAAAAGACGACCTATATTTTTCTTTTGGAGCACAATTATGTTTTGTTTGAGGGAACTTATTATGTCCAATTGAGGGGTACAACTATGGGGGCAAAATTTGTCCCCTTATATGCTAACTTGTTTATGGGCTGGTTTGAATACAGATACCTCTTTGGACATGGTAATGGTTTCTCGGACAGAATTTTGTGTTACAAAAGATTTATTGATGATCTTATTTTTATCATTTATGCCACAGGAGGCGGATTCCTTTGTAAATTTTCTCAACTCATGTATTCCTGAGATACTGTTCACCTCTGAATGGCAAAAGGAGAAAATACACTTTTTTGGATATGGAGCTGACCATGGATTTTAACTCTGGGAGAATTGAAACCCAAGTGTATTGCAAACCTATTGCAGGTAACTCATTACTACACTCATTAAGCTCACATCCAAAACATGTATTTTGAGGGATAGCGAAGGGACAATTCCTCAGGACCAAGAGGATTAGCTCAAGGAAGGATACTTTCCTTTCTGAGTGTGCATCTTTGCAAGATAGGCTGCGTAAACGTGGCTATAATGAGAAAGGTATAAACTAGGCTCTTGAAGATGCAAACAAAAGAGAGAGAAGTAACCTTCTGAAATCTAGTATTAAAACTGTGGAAAATGGGAGGAGTAGAGAAAATAGACCTACCTTTATAAGAAGTATTCAAACCAATATTATCAAATATGTAACATCATTAAGAAATATCTACCAATACTGTATGGAGATGACTTATTAAAAGACAAGGGTGGTTGTAGATTCACATATAGGAAGAATCTAACCCTGGGAAATATGGTCTCACCTAGTCAACTACGTAAACCTGTGAGCCAGAGTTCTTGGCTTAGACATAATGGGACATATAAATGTGGAAAAAACTGTAAGGCATGTGAGGTCATCAAGGTGGGTACTCAATTTACTTCCTATGTGACTAATCAGTCCTTCAATACTCAAGGATGTATTAATTGTTCAACAACATTCGTGATTTACCTCATTGGTTGTACATATCACAAGTTACAGTACATGGGTATGACTAACCGTGATGTTCGTACAAGGATATGGGAACACCTGGGGTATATCAGGAACGGTATCCTTTGCCCTGAACTGGCAAGACATTTCATTGAAGTGCATAATGGGAATGTGTGCAATTTTTAATGGAATGATATAGAGACCATAAGTTGCCTTCCCAGAGGTGGATACAAATGGCCTATTTAAGCCAGACAAGAGGTCTATTGGATTAATAAAATGAGCACACTTGTACCATATGGCTTCAATGCAGAAATTGATATTATTAACTTTTAGGAATGATAACAATACCATAATATTTTTTTATTACCAGATACAGGATTTATTAAGGTGCTTAATGGGTGACTTATTAATCACTATGCTTTAGGTTCACTATTGGATATATGTATGAAGCATTTACCTAAATGAGTAGTATTGGGCTGATTAAGTATTTTACTCTGCATTATTATGTACTAGGGTATTAATGTTTTGTTATGCCTCTGTATGCTTATGCATTAATTGAGCTCAATGCTGTACTTATACTTAAATCCTATCTATGTAATATATGCAAAATGATCCATTATCCTAATTATTAACATCACTTTAGCCTGTGTATATATATGTAAATGTTGTGATTAAGTATTGCTGTTTCCACATCTTATGTAATTATGTATATATAGGGCTATTTTATCCGAATGTATACAATGCTGATTCCTTCACTATTACCCTACGTGCATATGCCTAATAATTATTGGTGTGTGTGTATATATATATATATATATATATATATACTGTATATACTGTATATATGCACTTAATTATGCTGTAGTACAATTGTGATTAAAGGGTTCTTCTCAGCCAAGTATTGAATGGGTTAATGCTGTTCTCTTTAATTAGGTGAGGGTAGGGAGAGGGGGTGTTTTGATGATGGGGTTTGCTGTGGATTATCTTTGTTATGTGACATTGGAGGGAGAGGAACCCTCCTATCCTTTACACCATCTACTGACCAGCCATGGGTATTTGTCCTCTTTTTGGAACTGTGGTTTAAGCAGCGTAATTATGCATGGAGTAGACGTGTTCATCACTGTATGCCGACCAGCACCTGGTAAATGACGCCACCCGGATGCGACGACTGCGCGTGTTGCGAAGCACAACGTTTGTGGAGGATCGTACAGATCATAGTAGAACCCAAATATACTGGAGCGTAAGGGGTAAGGGTTGGTTACTTGCCACAGTCCCCCGCCAGCTAAGGTTCTGGATGCTTCCTTGGAGCGGTGATTCAGGCTCAGTGAAAACTGTACGCCCATTATCTCTAAATACGCTATGATCCAGTTGTGACTGTATTCACTTACCCGGCACTTGAGAGGTATATACTTGGAGAACTGTCCTTTTTGTGAGAAATATATCTACTCCTATGGCACATGGGCAAACCTGGTTTACTATGGCCGTTTCATTGAAGAACTGATTTTTTTTTTTGGAATGGTGACATTAATTCGGCCAATCTCTTTATTTCTCATTTAAATGAGAATAGTTTAGGTTTGTCCTTCACGGCAAACATTCAAGATCTTACAGTTGAATTTTTAGATCTTTTTCTTAGTTGGAATGATTCCAACCATTTTGAGTCCAAAACCTTCTTTAAATCTGTAGACTGTAACAGTTACTTAGAGTCTTCAAGCAATCGCCATAAGGGATGGATCAAAAACATTCCCTTTAGCCCTTTAGCCAATTTAGGAGGAGCCGAAAAAACTGTTCACGATTAGAAGATTTTTGAAGATCAGAGCAAAATATTATATCACAGATTCATTGATAAAGGATATCCCCCCCCCATTCTTATTAGAACATACACTAGATAGAGTCAGAATGTTGGATAGGGAATCTTTGCTTACCAATAAAAATAAAACTATTAGAAATCAACAGGAAGATCCAAACAATGCAAAAAAGGTCTTATTTATTACCCAATATAACAGCAAACAAAAAATCCAAAAATATTCTTAACAGTCATTGGCACATAATACAAAGGGATTCCATTCTGAAAAATATAGTAAAAAATAGACCGAGAATAGTTTACAAAAGAGCACCAACATTAAGAAGCAAATTAGCCCCCAGTTAAACATAAGGAAGTTCTCACTAAGACTAACAAGAAAAATAAAAGTTCAGGTTTTCACAAGGGGAATCATCCTTTTGGACCTCAGAGACCACTAAACTCACAATTTTGAATCCCGTGGACCACTCAAAACCTTTTTTTAAAAGGTAAAAACCTCTATAATGAGTGTGTATATGTAAATAAATAAATAAATATATATATATATATATACACAAGAACTGAGGAAAGAATTCGATCCGTGGGTCAAATGTGTAAGTAAAAACAGCTTTATTGGTAATCCATTAAAAAGTCCCTGGAGGGGTCCTGCAGCAGAAAAACAAAGAGCACTGTGTACTCAAGCTGACATGTTTCGGCTGTGTGCCGTAATCATAGCTTGATTGAGTGCATCAGTGCTAACAATTTAAAAGACAATGTTGGTTCTAATTGGCTAAAACATAATTACACATTTGCAATGTTAGAACTTAAGTGCTGTGTTAACTAATACCCTGCCTGATTATTTGTGCTGCTGAGCAACTGTTATCTTTTGTTGAAAAATTACATACTTATGTTTACATGTTAGTGTAGACTTGGGAAATTATTAGACGGTGTTATATGAAGATTTGGAACCTAATAAGCTATTAGACCCTTGTTAAAATGTAAGAAATGAATTAAACATTTTAATTTTGCGATGTTTCTGAGCATTCTGTTTGGCGCATCATTTCTGTTTATGTAAAAGTTATGTATCTAAGTTATAACTATGTCTGATTGTAGATGGTACCTATAGTAAATTAAATAGTGAAGTTTTTGTCTTCCTGCTTAGAAGACCTCTAATAAGTTTCACTGGACTGGTGACTTATTATACATTAAACTTCCTGATTAATGTCTTTATGCAAATGCATAGTAGAGACACTTCATTTCCTTATCTAATGATTTATTTTGTTACTGCTGAGGTACGGGAAAGTGTATATGTAACACAGATCTATCTGAACATTTAATCTAACAATCAAAAACTTATTCCCAAAAGTATGTTATAAAATTTTAGGGAATTTAAAAGTCTGAGGTACTTAGTATTTGCTTTATGGTAAAGTGTGAATGAGAGTAAAACCCTACAGTACTGATTATTAATTAGTTACTATTGCCAATAGTTTATTAGATCATATTCGGAGTTCAAACCCCTTGGCACTCTTGTTTGGAGTTTAAAGATCCAATACATCTCTTTTTTTCCCAAAATTAGATTTCTGTCCCCACCTCTTAAAGGGGTTTTGATTCTTTCAATGGCTTGCCATCTCAGAGTGGCACTGTTTTTATTGTGTGTATCTTTGAAATGTCTGACCAATGGGGTGGTTGCCTCTCCCATTTTGATGGTGGACAGATGATTGCGTATTCGGATATTCACCTCAGTTGAGGTGAGTCCTACATATTGCAACTTGCACTCTACACAGGATAAAACATATATGACATAGGAGGATGTACAGTTTAGGCAGGAGGTTATTTTGAACACTTCACCTGTGACTTCTGAACGAAATTCATTCGAGATAATTGCTTTGTCACATGGTTTGCATCTGGCCCTACCACATCTGTACATCCCCCTGTGCCTTAGCCAAGAACTTTCGTCTGTGCCTGTTATCCTGGGCAATTCAGATGGTGCCAAATAATTTCCTATAGTTTTGCTTTTTCGGTAAGAGCATCTAAGACCCCTATCCACACTGTCTACAAGTCTGTCATCAGCCTTAAGTAGATGGAAGTGTTTGTTAATTATACCACAGATGTTCTTATACTCTGTGCTGTAATCTGTTACAAATGTAACTTTTTCTTCCTGAGTGGATGGATTAGGGGATCTTAGCGATCCTTGTAAAAGTGCCTTCCTATCCAGTCTGTCTACCTGTGACTTCGCTTGCTTGACAGTATATTTGGGATAGCCCCTTTGCAGTAGTCTCTTCTCCAGATCTCTGCTTTGTGCCTGATAAGTGCTCTCATCCGTACAGTTTCTTTTTGTTCTAATGAGTTCACCTTTGGCCACTGCCAGTGGAACTTGCTTTGGATGGCAACTCTTTGCGTGAAGCAAAGTGTTTTTTGTAATTGGTTTCCGATAAGTACTTGTTCTGATACTGCCATTTTCAGCAGCTGTTAATGTAAGGTCTAGAAAATTTATCTGACTAATGTTTGTCTCATGATATATATACTAGTCCTAAAGCCTGTGTACACAGGCCATTTTTTGCAGTACAGCGGTTCCACCCCTTGCTCTCTCTCCCCCTCTCTTTTCTTTCCTCTCTTTTGCGCTCTCTCCCCCTCTCTTTTCTTTCCTCTCTTTTGCGCTCTCTCCCCCTCTCTTTTCCGATAGAGAAAAAGAGAGGGGGAGAGAGAGCGAGAGTAAAAGAGGGGGGTCTTTTACTCTCGCTCTCTCTCCCCCTCTCTTTTGCTCTCTTTCCCTCTCTTTTGCTCTCTCTCCCCCCTTCTTTCCTCCTCTCTTTTGCGCTCTCCCCCCTCTCTCTTTTGTTCTCTCCCCCTCTCTTTTGCTGTCTCTCTCCCTCTTTTTTGCTCTCCCTATCCCCCCTCTCTTTTGCTCTCTCTATCCCCCTCTTTTGCTCTCTCTCCCCTTTCTTTTGCTCTCTTTCCCCCTCTCTTTTGCTGTCTCTCTCCCCCTCTCTTTTGATCTCTCTCCCCCTCTCTTTTGCTCTTTATCTACCCCTCTCTTTTGTGCTCTCACTCTCCCCCTCTTATGCTCTCTCTCTCCCTCTCACTTTTGCTCTCTCCCTCTCCCACCCCCCCTCTTTTGCGCTCTTTATCTCTCCCCTTTCTTTTGCTGTCTCTCTCCCTCTCTTTTGCTCTCTCTCTCTCCCCCTTTCGTTTGCTCTCCCCCTCTCTTTTGCTGTCTCTCTCCCTGTCTTTTGCTCTCTCTATAGCTCCCCCTCTTTTGCTCTCTTTATCCCCCCTCTTTTGTTCTCTCTCTCTCTCACCCCTCTATGTTGCTCTCTTTCCCCCATCTTTTGCTATCTCTCTCCACCTCTTTTGCTCTCTCTCCCCCTCTCTTATTATCTTTCTTGGAAATTAATATCAATGGTCTTACTGATTATACTATTCTTTGGGCCTCTCTAAAAGCTTATTCAAGAGAACTTTTCATCAGAGATGGCAAAGAGAAATAGAGGAATTTCTTTAGCAAGCTTAAGTTGCGTCAAATGCTCTCCATTCACAAAGCTAATCTTGATGAAGCAATAGTTAGTAACATCTCCAAGATCAAAGCCCAAATTAACGCTCTTGAATTTCTCAATATTCAAACAACTTTACTATGTATTAAACAGAAGTTTTATGGTAAGCATAATAAAGCTGATCGTCTACTTGCTCAGCGACTCGGGGACGAACTGCTCAGGCCCGCATACCCTCAATTCATTCAGATAGACATAGCCTTGTTAATCCAGTGTATATAAGAGAAGCTTTTTGCAACATTCTACACTAAACTACAATTTACAGGAACACTTCTATTCCTCCTCCCTCTCCTATTGTGATATGTCATTTTCTTTCCTTTTTTGCAACTACCTAAGATTACTGACACTTAAAGGGACAGTCAAGTCCAAAATAAACATTCATGATTCAGATAGGGTATGTCATTTTAAACAACTTTCCAAATTACTTTTTTCACCAATTTTGCTTTGTTCTCTTGGTATTCTTAGTTGAAAGCTAAACCTAAGTAGGCTCATATGCTAATTTCTTAGACCTTGAAGGCCGCCTCTTATGTGAATGCATTTTGACAGTTTTTCACCACTAGAGGGCGTTAGTTCATGTGTGTCAATTAGATAACATTGAGCTCACGCACGTGAAGTTACCTAGGGGTAAGCACTGATTGGCTTAAATGCAAGTCTGTCAAAAGAACTGAGATAAGTGGGCAGTCTGCAGAGGCTTAAATACAAGGTAATGGGAGAGGTAAAACATGTAATATAACTGTGTTGGTTAAACAAAACTGGGTAATTGGTAATAAAGGGATTATCTTTCTAAACAACAAAAATGTTGGTGTTGACTGTCCCTTTAAGATGATGAGCTTGCCACATCTATAACTCTATGAGAACTTCTCTCTATTAAAGGGACAGTCTACACCAGAACATTTGTTTTAAAAGATAGATAATCCCTTTATTACCTATTCCTTAGTTTTGCATGACCAATACAGTTATATTAATACACTTTTTACATCTGTGATTACCTTGTATATAAGCCTCTGCAGACTGTCCCCTTATCTCAGTGCTTTTTACAGACTTGCATTTTAGCCAATCAGTGCTGGCTCCTAGGAACTCCACGTGCGTGAGCACAGTGTTATCTAAATGAAACACATGAACTAACACCCTCTATTGGTGAAAAACTGTAAAAAAATGCCCTGAGATGAGAGGCGGCCTTCAAAGACTTAGAAATTAGCATATAAACCTCCTAGGTTTAGCTTTCAACTAAGAATACCAAAAGAACAAAGCAAAATTGGTGATAGATGTGAATTTGAAATTTGTTTAAAATTACATTCCCTATCTGAATAATGAAAGTTTGTTTTGAACTAGACTGTCCCTTTAAATCGCTCAGAATTTAAAACCCCCTGGTCCAGATGAATTTACTGGGCTTTTTTTTCTTCTTTCTTTTTTTAAAACAGCGCCTATTATTAGCCCCATTCTACTGAGCGTCTGTGAGAGAGCAACACAGGCTTGTTTCCTCCAGAACATCTTAATGGCACCATAGTTACCGTCCCAAAACCTAATAAACACTGCACAAAATGTGAGAATTACCACCCCATTTCTCTCATTAATATTGATGTAAATATCTATGCCAAAATTCTAGCAGCTAGACTCAATACTGGCTTATAAATCTAGATCAATTAGGCTTCACTCTTAAACTCCAAGGCCCAGATAACACAAGGTGATTACTTGATATCCTGTTTGAATGCAAAAAACAAAATCTACCTCTAATCATGCTCGCCCTTGATACTGAAAAAGCCTTTAACCGTGTAAACTGGTCCTATATGTTAGAAGTTCTATATACCTTTTGTCTCCCATCGCTTTTCCTCTCAGCCATTTGGGCTCTCTACTCTTGTCCATCTGCATCTGTGAGTGGTTTGGGATTCTCCTCCTCGTCCTTCCCTGTTTCCAATGGGACACAGACAGGTTTTCCCATCTTCCCCTCTAAATTCTGCTTCTTTTCATTGGACTATCTTAGAGATTTCCCACAGATTGTCCCTCACCCATCTCTAATCCACTCTCTCTCCTTGTAACCTTACCAGACACCCATCCTAAAAGTTGGACTTTGAATAGTGTTCTGAAGTATAGTGATATATTTCATAGCACCACTCTTAATCTTCCAAGATCTGCAACAGATATCATATACCCTCTTCCTTATTGTTTGATTTTTTAAGATTTCAGAGTTTCCTGTCATCATCGTGCTTCACAATCTCTTACTAAATGGGAGAGACAATATTCTGAAAAAAGACTGCATATAAAACCTCCATATGTTATCATATTGTACTCAATGCCCAGACTTTCCTCTCGGGGTCCAATATCCCTATGGGAACATGAATTGCAAACTCGTTATTCCAGCTGCTTGGCATAGAGCCACAACAATAACTAAGAAGACTCCAAGATGTTTCACTCTATTTGAACTTCACATAAAAATCATTCTTAGATGGCATTACACCCCCTGTTATTTCATATGTCACCATCACACTCTGGACTTTCCTGGAGGAAGTGTAGTATGAATGGCACTCACCTTCATGTTTGATGGGAGTGCCCTAGCATTTATCATTTTTGGAAATTAGTACTTCGCATGCTATCACTCAAAAGGTATTCATGTTCCTTGACAAAAGAAAAACATGGAGCGCTAGCGTATGTAAAACATAACCTTTATTATGGTTATTTATGTTCCTTGGCCATCTTATTTCATGTTGACCTCCCACACTTACCTAAGCACACGCTACAGTTTGTAATATTTTAACAGCGGTCAAACTTGCAACTGCTAAAAATTGGTTGTCAGATTCTCCAACCACATATATCTCACAACTGGTTGACACCCTAAATAATTTAAAAAACATGGAGCCTGGTTCGGAGTTCCTTAGACCGGGGGTCTCACTGGGAACAGCTGTTTGGGCCCTGTGGCATTAGGTGAAAAGGGGAAGTTGAGGGTTATGCCCTTTTTTCCCCCTTCCCTGACTACTTCCCCCTTTTCCATCTCTTTACAAAGCCTGCTTATATTTTAATGCAATGACCGCACTATCATCATTTCAATATTGTATTTTTGTTTTAATATCATGACAGTTAATTGGTTTACAAAAATGTATTTATTACTGGAATGTATGATAGCTCTCTACGGTCTACTCCTTTCATGAAACCTCGAGGAACACCATCAAGACACTACCTGAGGACTTTGTTATAATGAAGCTTATCTTCTGTCTCACTTTATAGACCCTTTCATTATGAGGTTGACATACTTTGTCTTTGTGCTGTACCAAAGTTTTGTACTTACTGTTGCCTCAATAAAAATATATTTACCAAAAAAAAAGTGTGCGGATGTGTACAGGTGTGCATAACTAGAAGTAAATGCAATGTAAAGTGCACTCTCACATTCTCTTTTCAGAGGCAGCTTGTCATATGTTGGAACTTCAACTGACTAGAGAAATAAGTGAGATCTGCCCATGCGTGATATTTCACTCCAGAATTGGGCGCTATTTCACTTGCTATCTTTTTAAAATAACAATAACCTTCCCCCTCTTTTACAATTTCTTTATTAGAGTCCCCAAACAAGCCAGAAAACATCCATAAAAATACAATGGGGCCTAATTATCATTGCGCGAGCGGACATGATCCGATATTGCGGATCGTATACGCAGCACATTGATAAATGCCGACAGCATACGCCCCCTGCAGATTCGCGGCCAAACGTCTGCTCGCAGGGGGTGTCAATCAACCCGATCGGGTTGATTTATGACGTCTGTCCGCCGCATCAGAGCAGGCAGACAGGTTATGGAGCAGCAGTCTTTAGACCTCTGCTTCATAACTCGCGTGTCCGGCGAGCCTGAAGGGAGCTTGATAAATAGGCCCCAATGTATCAAGTACAAGTACGTTGTATATACACAACAACTTTTTTTTTTTAATTGTTATGTATTTAATTTTTGGATTGGATCCCTAAAACCGGGAGTGCCTTTTTTTCTATTATATAATTATTTTCTGATAAATATTAATTTTTTGTTTCAGTTTATTATTTTAAAAGCAATTTATTTTTTTCAACTAGTAACCAGACCACTTGATGTAAACTCATTTGTGATACACAGAAATTGAAAGAAAAAAAAAAAAAAAAAAGATATAAATTTGATTTATTCAAATATTTAAAATAAAAAATGGTGGTGTATATTTTAACATAGAAAAGACAAAAGCTGCAACTGCTATTTTTCATACTTAGCAATACACAAGTTTGTGTACAAAATTATATAAAAGGTTTATTTCAAAATTTGTTATATGTAAAAATATACTTCAACTTTTGTTCAGTGCACATAAAAAAATGAAAGTTCTTATTCACTCTTGTCTTTATTATCCCGCCAGACACAGTAGTTAAGAGCAGAGGCCAACGATAGCCAAGCCAGGTACGGGAACATCAGGTACGCTGCTGTCCTGTTAATTGGATACCAGGATATAGTCGTAGCGGCAGCTGTGCCCGTCAAAATGACTAATTCAGCAAATGCCTAAAAAACAGAAATAACATTTACTAATGTTTACAGACGCCACCTATTATGCTAAAAAAGGCCACAAACAATCCAGCGAATGAAGAAGCACAATAAATCATCATCAGACTCATATGGCTGTAAGTAATACGCCCTAAGCCCCTATACACTTACAGTGACTGGAAGCAAAGGGTAATAAGGGTGTGTGTGGTGATACTGATATCAGACTCAACTATGCTTCCCCAAATCTGATATGCTCCCAAAATCAGATACAAGAGTCAAAAAGCGAGGAGTGGGTGGGGAGCGCTCCGAAGGAGCTATGAGTTGGACTATCTAATTAATGTGCAATTGGACATTAATTAATTAATTAGATAGTCCAACTCATAGCTCCTTCGGATCGCTACCCTCCCACTCCTCGCTTAGTGACTGGAAGCAAGTCATGTTTTGGGACGGTTTTAAGAAAAGACAAAAAACCCCACACACCAAGCTAACATTTCCAATTGATGAAAATAATAAAAATGCAGCATCTTTTACAATATTTGTAATATATTTTTTATATATATATATTATATATATATATATATAATATATATATTATATATATATATATATATATATATATATATAATATATATATATATATATATATATATATATATATATATATATATATATATACATATATATATATATATTTATATAAATATATATATATATATATATATATATATATACACATTATATTATACATATATATATATATATATATATATACTTCAAAGGAGTCTTGGGCCCAACTCGTAATCTGGCTCATAATATTTTAATATTTTTAATATCTGTAACTGCACGCCAGTTGCAAATTACACCCTAAAACAGATGCAGTAACGCTGTGCTTTGATGTTTTCTGTTTTATTCATCTTCTTCTTTTCTTTTTTTTCTACACACTACTAACGACAAACCCAATCGCATTTTACAAATAATGTTTTTTTATGGTAATATATATTTATATATTGGTATAGATATATGTCTCTATATATTTATATATATATATATATATTTATATATATATAAATTATTTATAGATACACATAACATATTCTGCTATGTACAGAACATTGGAATGTGAAATACACAAACACTTTTTTTAAAAATGAATACTGCCTAATATGCTTTTACAGGTTTTTATATATATATATATATTTATATATATATATATATAAATTAATAAAAGAAAAACACACAGGTAGAGTCCAGCAAATAATGCAGTCCAAGAATAGATGTGACAGCATGAGAGCAGTTTCTGGTGATTTAAGACCACAAGTTAGTGCAGACGTTTCGAACCTACATGGTTCTTAATCATGCATAGCTGTAAACACACATATTTAAAAAGCTTACCTGAACCAATCAAATCACTAATTGCCTATGATACATTTTAACCCTTACCTATCTAGGCATACTTGTAATGAGGCATTGTCATCTAGTGGTGACAGTAAACAATTACAATCAAAACTTATTTATATATACAAAAATCATAAAAATAGATGTAAATCATAATCCTTATTCAGACCATATGGATGAATTGTATTCAAGTATTTAATCCACCACATTTCTTTTTGTTTTGGCCTAAGTTCCCTATTTCCTCCTCTCCTAAATTGAGAATGTAATTAATGACCTGGAAGTAAAGTTGGCTAACTGAATAGCCCATTTGAACAAAGTGGGCAGAAACTGGCAAGGTCAATATTTAGATCTAATCAAGGTTTTATTTGGCCAAACCTATCCCTGATAGCCTGTCTTGTTTCACCTATATAACACAGCCCACATGGGCATTTATGTAGGTAAATGGCGTACTCTGTCTGGCAAGTATAAAGACCATTAATAGTAAGGTGCTTTCTTTTATTATTTGAGCCAGATGTTTACCTTTAATAATGGAATTACATTGCACAAAGTGTAGACAGGGGTATCAACCCTTATTGGGGGTAGTTAAATAATTAATTGACGTAGGTTTAGTTGTACCCACATCCGCCCTAAACTAAATTATCTCTAAGGTTCCTCACTCTATGATATGATGGCATAGGTGGTAACTGAAATGTACTAATTTCTGGATTATATTTAGACAAAAGGTATCAGTGTTTTCTTATATTTCCAAAAATTTCCCTGCTCTTATTGCTATACTCCAGTTAAAAAGACTGACCTGTCCTTTTTACTGTTTTCAGATTTTGGTACCTCAATGCCTTAATCAGAGACTAAGATCATTGATTGTATGTTCAATTTATTTCTCTGGATAGCCTCTTTTAATAAACTTCTGTTTTATTGTATCTTAAAAAGATTATTTCTATCTATGGGTTTTACATATAGATCAGTTATTAGTCTACTACCCTATTTGCATACTCTGTATCCAAAAAACTAATATCCTCATTAGAGTGTGTAAGAGTAAATTTTAAAACCTGACATGGAGGAATTTATGTCTTCCACAAATTGATGCAAGGACCCCAATGTAATTCCATTATTAAAAGTAAACATCTGGCTCAAAATGACAAAATAAAGCAGCTTACTATTAATGGTCTTTATACTTGCCAGACAGAGTATGCCATTTGCCTACTTAAATGCCCATGTGGGCTGTGTTATATAGGTGAAAAGACACAGGCTATCAGGGATAAGGTTCTGCCAACATAAAACCTTGATTAGATCTAAACATATGACCTTGCCAGTTTCTGCCCACTTTGTTCAAATTGGCCATTCAGTTAGCCAACTTCGCTTTCAGGTCATTGATCACATTCCACAACTTAGGAGAGGAGGAAAATAGGGCACTTGGGCTAAAACAAAAAGAAGTGTGGTGGATTAAATACTCAAATACACTTCATTCAAATGGTCCTGAATAAGGATTATGATTTGCATTTATTTTTATGATTTTTGTATATATATGTTTTGATTGTAATTGTTTACTGTCACCACTAGATGTCACTGCCTCATTACAAGTATGCCTAGATAGGTAAGGGTTAAAATGTGTCATAGGCAATTAGTGATTTTATTGGTTCAGGTAAGCTTTTTATAATCCCTTAGGGGTCGATTTATCAAAGGCTTTTGCTAGCCTTTGAAACCCTACAGCTGCAGGTTCTCACAAGAGAACCGCTGCTTGTTAAAGCCTTTTGCCAACTCAACAGTGGCGAAATTCCATCTCCGCGGTCTAGTCCAACCGAGGAGATTGACAGCTCCTGCCTGCGCGTGATTGGCTGTGCGCGGGCAGGGGGCGGGATTGCATGCAAGTACATGTTCTTTGCTTTTTTGCAAGTTATAGGGCAATAAATACAATTAGCACTTTGATAGTTCCAAACCATTTCTTTTTTCAAAATTAGCGATAGTTACATTGTAACACTGATATCTGTCAGGAATCCCTGAATAACCCTTCACATGTATATTTTTTTTTTTTAGTAGACAACCCGAAGTATTGATCTAGGCCCATTTTAGTATATTTAATACCACCATTTCACCGCCAAATGCAATCAAATAAAAAAAAATTGTTAACTTTTTCACAAAATTAAGGTTTCTCACTAAAATTATTTACCAACAGCTTGTGCAATTATGGCACAAATGGTTGTAAATGATTCTCTGGGATCCGCTTTGTTCAGAAATAGCAGACATATATGGCGTTGGCATTGCTTTTTGCTAATTAGAAGGCCGCTAAATGCTGCTGCGCACCACTCTTGTATGATGTGCAGCAGTGAACGGGGTTAATTAGGTAGCTTGTATGGTTTATTTATCTTTAGTATAGAGCTCAGCTTCCCACCTGACATATCCAGCCCTCTGACCCCTCTCAAACAGCTCTCTTTCCTTTCCAACCTCACAATTGACACCACCACCTAAGTAATGGCAGAAAAGTCTGCCCCCCTTCAATACCATACCCCCCTCCCAGATTCCTTTACGTTATTAGATCCCACATAGGATCCCCCTCATTGCCCTTCCTCCCCCCTCCCTCCTTCCCTCTCGCTGCTGCTGTGGCTCAATATTTTTATTTTTTTATTTCTGTAGCGTAGCTGTCCCACCAGCTCCAGCCCCCCTCCAGCAATGGGCCACCCACCCTCCTCCCTCCTAACCCTCCCACGCCACCAACGATCGGCACCATCGCTGGCCGATGTAGAGAGGGCTACAGAGTGACTCTCTCTGCATCGGCAACTGACCGGAGGGTATTGCACGATGCCTCAATATCGAGGCATCGCTGCAATACCCTGAGAGTGGCTGGAAGAACTAGCAATCGCTTCCAGCGCTCATTGTCATTAACTGACAATTTTTGCAAGACGTACCTGGTATGTCCTCGGGTCGTTAAGGGGTTAAATGTGCGTGTGTTCACCTGTACAGCTATGCATTATTAAGAACTATGTAGGTTCGAAACATCGCACTAATTTGAGGTCTCATATCCTCTAATAAAATAATTGTTTTGGAATATATATATAATGTATTTGTATTCATATGTGTATACATGACTGTAAATACATATATACACATATAAATACAAATAGAAGAATATCAGCAGCACCACCGTTTCATAAAAACTATTTTATTGAGCTATAAACTATAAAAGGCAACGTTTCGGCCCATGTCCTAAATCCTGTCTGGTAATACAGATACACAAACATCACTAAATACCCTTAGCCCCACCGTCAAATCACCTGTGTACTACAACAACACACCTGTACACTGCCCCCCAATGGTAAAAAATACATCTTTTCTCCAACATAGGTGTGTCCGGTCCACGGCGTCATCCTTACTTGTGGGATATTCTCTTCCCCAACAGGAAATGGCAAAGAGCCCAGCAAAGCTGGTCACATGATCCCTCCTAGGCTCCGCCTACCCCAGTCATTCTCTTTGCCGTTGTACAGGCAACATCTCCACGATATGGCTTAGAGTTTTTTAGTGTTTAACTGTAGTTTTTATTATTCAATCAAGAGTTTGTTATTTTGAAATAGTGCTGGTATGTACTATTTACTCAGAAACAGAAAAGAGATGAAGATTTCTGTTTGTATGAGGAAAATGATTTTAGCAACCGTCACTAAAATCCATGGCTGTTCCACACAGGACTGTTGAGAGCAATTAACTTCAGTTGGGGGAACAGTGAGCAGTCTCTTGCTGCTTGAGGTATGACACATTCTAACAAGACGATGTAATGCTGGAAGCTGTCATTTTCCCTATGGGATCCGGTAAGCCATGTTTATTACGATCGTAAATAAGGGCTTCACAAGGGCTTATTAAGACTGTAGACTTTTTCTGGGCTAAATCGATTCATTATTAACACATATTTAGCCTTGAGGAATCATTTTATTTGGGTATTTTGATATAATAATATCGGCAGGCATTAGGGGCTTTCCCAAAGCATAGGCAGAGCCTCATTTTCGCGCCGGTGTTGCGCACTTGTTTTGAGAGGCATGGCATGCAGTCGCATGTGAGAGGAGCTCTGATACTTAGAAAAGACTTTCTGAAGGCGTCATTGGTATCGTATTCCCCTTTGGCTTGGTTGGGTCTCAGCAAAGCAGATACCAGGGACTGTTAAAGGGGTTAAAGTTTCAAAACGGCTCCGGTTCCGTTATTTTAAGGGGTTAAAGCTTCCAAATTTGGTGTGCAATACTTTTAAGGCTTTAAGACACTGTGGTGAAAATTTGGTGAATTTTGAACAATTCCTTCATGTTTTTTCGCAATTGCAGTAATAAAGTGTGTTCAGTTTAAAATTTAAAGTGACAGTAACGGTTTTATTTTAAAACGTTTTTTTGTACTTTGTTATCAAGTTTATGCCTGTTTAACATGTCTGAACTACCAGATAGGACTGTGTTCTGAATGTGGGGAAGCCAGAATTCCTATTCATTTAAATAAATGTGATTTATGTGACAATGACAATGATGCCCAAGATGATTCCTCAAGTGGAGGGGAGTAAGCATGGTACTGCATCATTCCCTCCTTCGTCTACACGAGTCTTGCCCACTCAGGAGGCCCCTAGTACATCTAGCGCGCCAATACTCCTTACTATGCAACAATTATCGGCTGTAATGGATAATTCTGTCAAAAACATTTTAGCCAAAATGAACACTTATCAGCGTAAGCGCGACTGCTCTGTTTTAGATACTGAAGAGCATGACGACGCTGATAATAATGTTTCTGAAGGGGCCCCCTAACCCAGTCTGATGGGGCCAGGGAGGTTTTGTCTGAGGGGAGAAATTACTGATTCAGGGAACATTTCTCAACATGCTGAACCTGATGTGATTACATTTAAATTTAAGTTGGAACATCTCCCGCATTCGCTTATAGGAGTATTATCCACTCTGGATGATTGTGACAAGATGGTCATCCCAGAGAAACTATGTAAAATGGACAAGTTCCTAGAGGTGCCGGGGCTCCCAGAAGCTTTTTCCTATACCCCAAGCGGGTGGCGGACCATTGTTAATAAAGAATGGAAAGGCCTCGGTATTCCTTTCGTCCCTCCCCCCATATTTAAAAAATTGTTTCCTATGGTCGACCCCAGAAAGGACTTATGGCAGACAGTCCCAAGGTCGAGGGAGCGGTTTCCACCTTTAAACAAACGCACCACTATACCCATAAGGGATAGTTTGTGCTTTCAAAGATCCTATGGATAAAAAATTAGCAAGGTTTGCTTAAAAAGGATGTTTGTTCAGCAGGGTTACCTTCTACAACCAATTTCATGCGTTGTCCCTGTCGCTACAAGCCGCATGTTTCTGGTTCGATGAGCTGATAAAGGCGTCGATAGTGATTCTCCTCCTTATGAGGAGATTATGGACAGAATCAATGCTCTCAAATTGGCTAATTCTTTTTACCCTAGACGCCACCTTGCAATTGGCTAGGTTAGCGGCTAAGAATTCTGGGTTTGCTATGTGGCGCGCAGAGCGCTTTTGGTTGAAATCTTGGTCGGCTGATGCGTCCTTCCAAGAACAAGCTACTTAACATTCCTTTCAAGGGGAAAACGCTGTTTGGCCCTGACTTGAAAGAGATTATCTCTGATATCACTGGGGGTAAGGGCCACGCCCTTCCTCAGGATCGGCCTTTCAAGGCAAAAAATAAACCTAATTTTCGTCCCTTTCGTAGAAACGGACCAGCCCAAAGTGCTACGTCCTCTAAGCAAGAGGGTAATACTTCTCAAGCCAAGCCAGCTTGGAGACCAATGCAAGGCTGGAACAAAGGGAAAGCAGGCCAAGAAACCTGCCACTGCTACCAAGACAGCATGAAATGTTGGCCCCCCGATCCGGGACCGAATCTGGGTGGGGGGCAGACTCTCTCTCTTCGCTCAGGCTTGGGCCAAGAGATGTTCTGGATCCTTGGGCGCTAGAAATAGTCTCCAAGGTTATCTTCTGGAATTCAAGGGGCTTCCCCCAAGGGGGAGGTTCCACAGGTCTCAGTTGTCTTCAGACCACATAAAAAGACAGGCATTCTTACATTGTGTAGAAGAACCTGTTAAAAATGGGAGTGATTCATCTGTTCCATTAAGAGAACAAGGGATGGGGGGTTCTACTCCAATCTGTTCATAGTTCCCAAAAAAGAGGGAACGTTCAGACCAATCTTAGATCTCAAGATCTTAAACAAGTTTCTCAAGGTTCCATCGTTCAAGATGGAAACCATTCGAACTATTCTTCCTTCCATCAGGAAGGTCAATTCATGACCACGGTGGATTTAAAGGATGCGTATCTACACTATTCCTATCCACAAGGAACATCATCGGTTCCTAAGGTTCGCATTCCTGGACAAGCATTACCAGTTCGTGGCGCTTCCTTTCGGATTAGCCACTGCTCCAAGGATTTTCACAAAGGTACTAGGGTCCCTTCTAGCTGTGCTAAGACCAAGGGGCATTGCTGTAGTACCTTATTTGGACGACATTCTGATTCAAGCGTCGTCCCTTCCTCAAGCAAAGGCTCACACGGACATAGTCCTGGCCTTTCTCAGATCTCACGGATGGAAAGTGAACGTGGGAAAAGAGTTCTCTATCTCCGTCAACAAGGGTTCCCTTCTTGGGGAACAATAATAGACTCCTTAGAAATGAGGATATTTCTGACAGAGGCCAGAAAAACAAGGCTTCTAGACTCTTGTCGGATACTTCATTCCGTTCCTCTTCCTTCCATAGCTCAGTGCATGGAAGTGATCGGGTTGATGGTAGCGGCAATGGACATAGTTCCTTTTGCGCGCATTCATCTAAGACCATTACAACTGTGCATGCTCAGTCAGTGGAATGGGGATTATACAGACTTGTCTCCGAAGATACAAGTAAATCAGAGGACCAGAGACTCACTCCGTTGGTGGCTGTCCCTGGACAACCTGTCACAAGGGATGACATTCCGCAGACCAGAGTGGGTCATTGTCACGACCGACGCCAGTCTGATGGGCTGGGGCGCGGTCTGGGGATCCCTGAAAGCTCAGGGACTTTGGTCTCGGGAAGAATCTCTTCTACCGATAAATATTCTGGAACTGAGAGCGATATTCAATGCTCTCAAGGCTTGGCCTCAGCTAGCGAGGGCCAAGTTCATACGGTTTCAATCAGACAACATGACAACTGTTGCGTACATCAACCATCAGGGGGGAACAAGGAGTTCCCTAGCGATGGAAGAAGTGACCAAAATCATTCTATGGGCGGAGTCTCACTCCTGCCACCTGTCCGCTATCCACATCCCAGGAGTGGAAAATTGGGAAGCGGATTTTCTGAGTCGTCAGACATTGCATCCGGGGGAGTGGGAACTCCATCCGGAATCTTTGCCCAAGTCACTCAGCTGTGGGGCATTCCAGACATGGATCTGATGGCCTCTCGTCAGAACTTCAAAGTTCCTTGCTACGGGTCCAGATCCAGGGATCCCAAGGCGGCTCTAGTGGATGCACTAGTAGCACCTTGGACCTTCAAACTAGCTTATGTGTTCCCGCCGTTTCCTCTCATCCCCAGGCTGGTAGCCAGGATCAATCAGGAGAGGGCGTCGGTGATCTTGATAGCTCCTGCGTGGCCACGCAGGACTTGGTATGCAGATCTGGTGAATATGTCATCGGCTCCACCTTGGAAGCTACCTTTGAGACGAGACCTTCTTGTTCAGGGTCCGTTCGAACATCCGAACCTGGTTTCACTCCAGCTGACTGCTTGGAGATTGAACGCTTGATCTTATCGAAGCGAGGGTTCTCAGATTCTGTTATCGATACTCTTGTTCAGGCCAGAAAGCCTGTAACTAGAAAGATTTACCACAAAATTTGGAAAAAATATATCTGTTGGTGTGAATCTAAAGGATTCCCTTGGGACAAGGTTAAGATTCCTAAGATTCTATCCTTCCTTCAAGAAGGATTGGAAAAAGGATTATCTGCAAGTTCCCTGAAGGGACAGATTTCTGCCTTGTCTGTGTTACTTCACAAAAAGCTGGCAGCTGTGCCAGATGTTCAAGCCTTTGTTCAGGCTCTGGTTAGAATTAAGCCTGTTTACAAACCTTTGACTCTCCTTGGAGTCTCAATTTAGTTCTTTCAGTTCTTCAGGGGGTTCCGTTTGAACCCTTACATTCCGTTGATATTAAGTTATTATCTTGGAAAGTTTTGTTTTTAGTTGCAATTTCTTCTGCTAGAAGAGTTTCAGAATTATCTGCTCTGCAGTGTTCTCCTCCTTATCTGGTGTTCCATGCAGATAAGGTGGTTTTACGTACTAAACCTGGTTTTCTTCCAAAAGTTGTTTCTAACAAAAACATTAACCAGGAGATTATCGTACCTTCTCTGTGTCCGAAAACCAGTTTCAAAGAAGGAACGTTTGTTGCACAATTTGGATGTTGTTCGCGCTCTAAAATTCTATTTAGAAGCTACAAAGGATTTTAGACAAACATCTTCCTTGTTTGTTGTCTATTCCGGTAAAAGGAGAGGTCAAAAAGCAACTTCTACCTCTCTCTCTTTTTGGATTAAAAGCATCATCAGATTGGCTTACGAGACTGCCGGACGGCAGCCTCCCGAAAGAATCACAGCTCATTCCACTAGGGCTGTGGCTTCCACATGGGCCTTCAAGAACGAGGCTTCTGTTGATCAGATATGTAGGGCAGCGACTTGGTCTTCACTGCACACTTTTACCAAATTTTACAAGTTTGATATTTTTGCTTCTTCTGAGGCTATTTTTGGGAGAAAGGTTTTGCAAACCGTGGTGCCTTCCATTTAGGTGACCTGATTTGCTCCCTCCCTTCATCCGTGTCCTAAAGCTTTGGTATTGGTTCCCACAAGTAAGGATGACGCCGTGGACCGGACACACCTATGTTGGAGAAAACAGAATTTATGTTTACCTGATAAATTACTTTCTCCAACGGTGTGTCGGTCCAAGGCCCCGCCCTGGTTTTTTTAATCAGGTCTGATAATTTATTTTCTTTAACTACAGTCACCACGGTACCATATGGTTTCTCCTATGCAAATATTCCTCCTTAACGTCGGTCGAATGACTGGGGTAGGCGGAGCCTAGGAGGGATCATGTGACCAGCTTTGCTGGGCTCTTTGCCATTTCCTGTTGGGGAAGAGAATATCCCACAAGTAAGGATGACGCCGTGGACCGGACACACCGTTGGAGAAAGTAATTTATCAGGTAAACATAAATTCTGTTTTTTTAATCAGGATAAGGCAGTTTTGCGGAGTTCATTTAAATTCTTACTTAAGGTTGTGAATTCTAACAACATTAATAGAGAAATTGTTGTCCCTTTTTTGTGTCCTAATCCTAAGAATTCTTTAGAGAGATCTTTACATTCTTTGGATGTGGTGAGAGCTCTGAAATATTATGTTGAAGCTACTAAAGATTTCAGGAAGACTTCTAGTCTATTTGTTATCTTTTCTGGTTCCAGGAAAGGTCAGAAGGCTTTTGCCATTTATTTGGCTTCGTGGTTAAAGCTTTTGATTCATTAAGCTTATTTGGAGTCGGGTCAAGCCCCGCCTCAGAGAATTACAGCTCATTCTACTAGATCAGTCTCCACTTCCTGGGCTTTTAAGAATGAAGCTTCAATTGATCAGATTTGCAAAGTAGCAACTTGGTCTTCTTTGCATACATTTACTAAATTCTACCGTTTTTATGTATTTGCTTCTTCAGAAGCAGTTTTTGGTAGAAAAGTTCTTCGGGCAGCTGTTTCAGTTTGATTCTTCTGCTTCTGATTTAAGTTTTTGCTTTTCAATTATAAGACTAAATTTATGTTTTGAGTTGTGGATTAATTTTTTTTCAGCGGAAAATGGCTGTTATTATTTTTATCCCTCTCTAGTGACTCTTGCGTGGAGTTCCACTTCTTGGGTATTGCTATCCCATACGTCACTAGCTCATGGACTCTTGCCAATTACATGAAAGAAAACATAATTTATGTAAGAACTTACCTGATAAATTAATTTCTTTCATATTGGCAAGAGTCCATGAGGCCCACCATTTCCTTTGTTGATGCTTTTTACTCCTTTCTTATCACCCCACTACTTGGCTATTCAGTAAACTGAATTGTGGGTGTGGTGAGGGGTGTATTTATAGGCATTTTGAGGTTTGGGAAACTTGGCCCCTCCTGGTAGGATTGTATATCCCATACGTCACTAGCTCATGGACTCTTGCCAATATGAAATAAATGAATTTATCAGGTAAGTTCTTACATAAATTATGTTTTTCTTTGCTTTTTGACTATATCACACTGTGTTTTTAAATATTGATGGTCATATTTCTTAAGGTTATATACCACTTTGGTTAGTGTAGAATTCATTTGTATTTGGAACTGGGATAGCTAAGGACAACTTTTGTTTGGAAACATTTATGTCCATTATATTTTTTTGAGGGAAGATTGTTGTGGTAAACTTTTATGTCCCTCATGTTAAATATTTTTTGAAATAATATGTATTTTTCTTTGAGCATCATGTTCCTCAATACACAATTTCTAGACATTTTAATTGGTCTATACTTTTTATTAGCCAGAGCTAGGAAAAGTTCACTTAGCTTGTTGCAATCTGAGTCTCATGTCTCCCAGGATGATGCTGTTCAGGCATTGCCACGGCTTCTCCTTAAACGTCCCAAGCCTTTATGGCGTCACATGCAGTGCCCTGTGGTTCCTCTCAATCTCCTGGAGGAGTGTGTTTGCCTACAGAATTTCCAGCTCAGGTACCCTTTGCGGTATCTGGGCTTTGTCTGTTTTTCCTTTCTTACAGGGAAAATGCAAGAGGACGTTAAAGTTTTCCAGATAGTAGGGTTCTGTTCCACATTCTGCTACACAGATCGCTCTTTCGCATAAGTCTGGTGAGGAGGATTCGTCGGTAGTTTCTGAGGGTGAAATCTCAGATCTGGGGAGTTTAATTCCTTCATCTGATGCTTCAGATGTATGCTTAAATACCTCTTGTTTTGTTAAAGGAGGTTTTTGGCTACTTGGATGACACTGATGCTCCCTTCGTTGTCAACTCTTGAAAGTTTAGTAAACTTGATCCTTTCTGTGATGTTTCTTTCTTCAGGGCAGGAGTGCTATAAAAATATTTTTGATAGGAGTTTGAGTAGTTAGGGATGCCTTTCCTCCTGTCTCCAGTCCTTTAGGGATTCTCCTATTGCTGACTTCTTGAATGTACGGTGTCCTATGTAGAAGGGAACTTTTCTACTATGGTGAAATCTTGCTGGGGTCATAACCCAGAGGTCGATGGATCGTTACCATCCTCTAAGGGCTGGAGGTTAATTGTTCTTTCAGAGCAATGCCTTGTCTTATTAGACTTGCTGCACATTGTGAATGCAGTCTGGCAGCTGGGTAACCTACCTGTTGTTTAGTGGTACAGTTTAGGCTTAATAATTCTGCAGTTGCAGGTTTAATTCTTATTTTCCTATCATTTTAACGCTTCTGGCATCCCCTTGTAAGGTTGAGACCTTGTTGGGACTGGGTTTAGCAGATTTTTCATCTGACTGTAAGGGTGAAAAATTTGTTTTTCTACCACATGTCAAGAGAGTAAGACTGGAGGATAGTTTCCTTTCCAATTTTTTGCTCAGTCATGCCTTTTGGAGCTTAGTCTAAGATTTCCTCCCAGGGGCAGTTTTCTCTTTCTAGGTATCTGCCTCCCAGGTTTGAGAGGATTTCCTTGAACTGGATGTTTGGAATCTGCCTCCCTGAGAGTGACATTCTCAGGCCTAGTTTGGGTATATGATCTAGATATTTACCTCATGTAACTCAGTTTCTGACCTTCAATCTTGAGTTTCTGAGTTTTCGTCATCCTAGTCAGACTTTTAGATCTTGGGATATTGCAATAATATTTAAATCACTGGTCCAATCTTCTTTCCTAGGGTGAGGAAATTAATCTGGAGCAGGGGTCCCTTGTTCCATACACAAGGGTCATTTTTTTGGATTACCCCACTATAACCTGGATGCATTTGATTCCTTCTGATCTAGGCAGTTATACAGGGCCAGGCCTGGTCAGTACCTGAATGAAAGACCGCCTGGGATCTCTAGGTGCGGTATGCTTGGTCCTTAATAGATTTTCTATTTAGGTGAAGACTTTTACTCTTTCTGGTCTACTGTCTGGCCATGAGCGAACCCTAGTGGTCCAATAGCTAGCTTAGCCTATCTGTATCGGATCTAGCTGCAACTGATTTTCCTCGCCTTTCTGTGTTCGATATAGGAGGGAATTGGTCTAATCGTTCCCATGGACATCATTCCCTTGCCTGTTACATAAGTTTTCAGCCTGGCATACCTGTTTTTCTCTGTTGGTTGACTTGACACGAGTCATTGCTCGTATTCAACAGGAGAGAGCGGCAGTGTTTCTATTAGCCTCTGCGTGACCTCGCAGGACCTGGTATGCACACTTAGTGGGAGATCTTTCAGATCTGTCTCAAAAAATAGATCTAGATCAGTTCAGAGTTTGTCTCCCGTAGTATCTATCTCAGGGTGCGTGTTTCTATAGTTTTTCCTGGGTGATATGACCACGATGCCAATCTGCTAGGCTTGTATATGGTCTGGGTTTTGTTTAAGGATATGGACTCGGAAGTGTTTGCTCTCCTCTTTAACATCTTGGTGTAGAGAGCGATTTGCAATGCTCTGGTGACCGGGGCTTTTGGCTTCAGTCGTCTTTCGTTTGATCCCAGTCGGATATTATCTCCTCTTTGGTTTCATTTAACCACCAGGGAGGAACTAGGGGTTCCTTGACCATGTAGGAGGTGATTTGGATTGTTCAGTGGGCGGAAGCTCACGATTGCTGTCTGTACACCACTTTTCAGGGGTGGACAATTGGCTTCTGAACAAACAGTTTTTTATCCGGGGAGTGGATCCTCTTCCGGAGGTGTTTTCGAGGTAGACCCTCAGATGGGGGGTCCGGAGTTTCTGAGGTCTTTTTGACACACCGCCGAGTTCCATGGTATGGTTCTTGGTCAAGTGTTCCACTGTCCGCCCTGATAGGTGCTGGCTTCTCTTTACTTTGTAGACTGACCTTGAGTAAGGACCTTCTGTGCAGGGTCCCTTCCTTCATCTAAATTTTGTTTCTCTAATGCTGCCTGCCTGGAGATTGAACTCTTGGTTTTGTCTAAGCGTGGGTGTTCTGAGTCGGTCATTGAGACCATGACTCAGGCTTGCAGGCAATTTTCTTGAAGATTTATCATCACTTATGGCGTATTTATCCTTTTTGGTAGGAATCCAGGGGCTACTCTTGAATGGAGTCAGGATTCCAATATTTTGGTTCTGTCTCCAGGATATCTGGAGAAGGGTTTGTCAGCCAGTACCCTAAAGGGTCCGAATGCTGCTTGGCATCAGACTTGTGTTTAAGTCGGTTGCTCCTCCTTGGAGCCTAACCTGGTTCTTCCAGTTTTGTGGCTAGCTCTGTTTGAGCCTTTTAATTACATAGATGTTGAATGGATATCTTGGCTCAGAGAGTCTTGGTTTTCTCAGCTTGGCAGTGTGATTTGCCTTATCTTTCTTTGCAATGAGGCGATTTTTTTGTTCTTACTTAGGTTTTTTTCTCAATTGTTTCGAATGTGAATATTTTTAAGAAATTATGTTTCCTTCTCTATGCCCTAGTCCTTCTTCTCATAAGGAATGTTGGCGAAAGCTTCTGATACTTTCTTTCTCTTGGTGAGACGTATTATTCGTTTGGGTTATGAGACTGCTGAACAGCGTCTCACTGAGAGAATTACAGATCATTCCATTAGGTCTGTCTCTGTTTCTTGTGTTTTCAAGAATGAAGCTTCTGGGGAACAGATTTGCAAGGCTGCAACTCGGTTCTTTTTACATACTTTTTTAAATTTTTATAAATTTAATGCTTTTTCCTCGGCTGAGGTTTCTTTGGGAGAAAGGTTCTTCAGGCAGTGTTGCCATCTGTTTAGGATTCCTGTCTTGTCCCTCCCTTATCAACTGGGTATTGATTCCCAACAGTAATTGATGATGATCCGTGGACTCACCGTGTCATTAGAAAGAAAACAAAATTTATGATTACCTGATAAATGTATTTATTTCTTGACACGGTCCACGGCCCGCCCTGTATTTTTCAGACAGTTTTTTGTTGTGTAAACCTCAGGCACCTCTGCACCTTGTGTTGCTTCCTTTCTCTCCTTTTCCTTCGGTCGAATGGGGTTTGTGGGAAGGGAAGTGATACAGTACTTAACAGCTTTGCTGTAGTGCTCTTTGCCTCCTCCTGCTGGCCAGAAGTGATATTCCCAACAGTAATTAATGAAGATCCGTGGACTCACCGTGTCAAGAAAGAAAGAAATTTATCACGTAAGCATCAATTTTGTTTTTGCAAAGTTGTTTTACTACACATAATTAATTTATTTTGCCCTGTTTTCCTGTAATTTAAGAGTTTTCCCATTCTGACAAATGGGAGGGCCCGTGACAGGCTTTACAAGCCTAACCCTGTCACATATCTGTCTCAATTTAGCTCCAGAGGAGATTATTTTAACAAACCGCAAAACAATAGTGATTTTGGGGCAGTCAAGTCAAAATGAAACTTTCATGGTATTGGTAGAGCATACAATTTTAAACAACTTTCTAGTTTACTTCTATTACTTAATTTGCTAAATTCTCTTGGAATCTTTTGATGAAAAACATAGTTATGTAAGCTCAGGAGCAGCAATGCAGTACTGGGAGCTAGTTGCTGATTGGTGGCTACATATATTTGCCCCTTGTCATTGGTTCCCTCCATCTAGCTCCCAGTAGCGCATAGCTGCTCCTTCAACAAAGAATAGCCAGAGAATGAAGCAAATTTGATAATATACGTAAATTGGAAAGTTGTTTTAAAACCTACATTTGGATTTCATGTCCCTTTTAATGAGCACAGCTTGCTAGGTCTGCTACAGTAACCAGTCTGGCTTCTTTAAGTGGTGCACAGATCAGTTAATCCCCCACTGTTAATGTATTGCAAGATATTTGCTGTCATTATAATTAGTAAATACATCACATCCTGCTCACTGTACAACAGTTTTATTATTCTTAAAGGGACATGAAATCCAAATTTTTTCTTTCATGGTTTAGAAAGAGGAGCAATTTTAAACAACTTTCCAATTTACTTCTAGTATCTAATTTCCTTTGTTCTCTTTATATCCTTTGTTGAAAAGCATATCTAAATATGCTCCGTTGCTGCTCATTGGTGGCTGCACATAGATGCTTTGTGTGATTGGCTCACTCATGTGCATTGCTATTTCTTCAACAAAGAATATCTAAAGAATTAACCAAATTAGAAAATAGAAGTACATTTGAATGTTGTTTACAATTGTGTTATCTATCTGAATCATGAAATAAATATTTTGGGGTTCATGTCCCTTTAAATACACATTTGAAACAGCTATAGCTTTTATTAGGAGCAGTTTTGCTAATACATCTATATTAAAAAAATGCTTCTATTCAAAACTGGAATGCATCCATGTGGCTGAAATGTCCCTTTTATAAAATGTGCTCCCTCATCAGAACATGAGAAGTACGGATCTGAGATTATTGTTCTGTTTTACCATAATGTTTGTGTTTTTTTCATTTTAGATTCATTGTCACGAGTTTATTACTTTGTTTGAAAAGCAATACCCAGACTATCCCTGGAGCGTTATACAGGTAACCTGCTGTTTAATGGGTTTGTTGTATTCCTATTTAAGCATAAGTTTGTGAGCCGCTAGTCAAGATTAAAGGGACGTTAAACTCTAAATACATTATATAAGCATAGTTTTGAGGTTCTGCCATGTGGGATTCCATCTTTCATTACATTCCAGTGCTGATGTATTTGCACATGTGCAGTAACTCTCCTTCGGATACCTGCGGTAAAACCTAAGTTCCAAAGGGGCAGCACCCATAATTAAGGGGAGGTGCATGAAATGTGTTTAATGTCCCTTTAACTAAAGCCTTGTTAGAAGAGCAGGGGGGTTGTATTTTCAGCTACTTTACTCTGTCAGGAAGATTCAACAAGATCTGTCGCTGGAGTGTAAATGTATATTGCTATATCTGTACGGGTTATGCCATACGCTTATTCCGTGACATGGTAAAGAAAGAAAGCATCCCATATAGATGTGTGTTATAGCAAGTTACCTCTGGTGCTGACATTCAGACTCATACTGAACTAAAGGTCTGAGCAGTGGTGCCTCTATCTATAGAGAGAGACATACAGTGCCGCTGATGGGTACCAGTATAGAGGGGACCTCCCTGCTCATACTGCTCACTTCTAGCACTACAGAAGCCTTAGGTTTTCATTACTGAGAGGGTTAATAGGATGTATGAGCTGACAGCAGTCAGACAGGGATGTAACAGGCCAGCTGTGCAGGGGTTAAATACTCTCCGTAGTACAACACACAGCGACCCCATAGCTCCCTCCAGTAACGGGACACCACTGAGATCCTGTTGGAGCTGGGTCCGTTCCTGCTATACAACTTCTGGATGTATCATCCGGAGTGTGAAATGTAAAAAACTAAATTCGGAGGAGGATCTGATGTGGCAGCTGCAGAACAGATTGTAAAAAACCTAAAAGTGTATCTGCTATATGTAGCTGTGTGCCATGCATGTCAATTACATAGTTAAGTCCAATGTCCCTTTAAGTTGCTTAGTAATCACTTTACTGATTACTCTTCATTTGTATTTGTACAGCAGCAGCAGTTATCTTGCTGTGACCTGTCACTTCAGAAGTGCATTTTGGTCTACACCAACTAGGGCTGTGCCTATGGCAGCAGGATTTGGGGGTGCAACACATTTTTAAAGGCTAGTACTCACACATATGCTCCCCAACCAACTGACCACTGATTACTGGGGAAGCATTACCCCAACTTGTCACTGACCTCCAGTTGTGAGAAATGTAGGAGGCAAATCTGAGCTAAAAGTGTTAGGCTGACAGATGTGCACGTGCCTGCAGTCCCTAGAGCAGCATGAACAATAAGTGCACCACTGTTACTTTCATTGGATCTCTGTCACATGTTAATGAGAATTTGGAAGTGGTAGAGGGAGATTATAGGGATAGAAAAGTCAAAAATGAATTTTAAATATAAGCATTTTTTCTTCAATATACTTATACCATTAGCAAAAATGATTCTTGTAAAAGTTATTCCTATTTTTCTGCAGCATACGCACATATCCCGTGAGGGCCGTGCACCAATATTTAAACACTATGCCTGCCCAGAGAATCAGTGGTGTGTATTGCTTCTGAAGATGTCATTTGTGTCACTGCTGACTCTCTGAGAAAGTGCAGTGCCTGAATACTGGTGCACGAGCCCTCAGGATATGTGCGTATGCTGCAGAAAAACAGTAACTTTTACTAGAAGTATATTACAAAAATGCTTCTATTTCAAATTGAAATGTACCCATGCACATTTAGTTTTTGACCGTTCTATCCCTTTAAATCTTGTTTCCCATGTTAAAGTTGTTCCAGTCAATACTAGTTGCTGATTTGGGGGAAAAACACTTTTGCTAAAATAACTAAATCTAGTAAACCTTGGACGTATCACAGCAGTTTCAAAACAAAGATTTTCAGAGGGGTTCATTGAAAAAAATATGCAGCTAAATTGCCAGAAACTTTTAACAGATAATTTAAAAATAACTGACTGATGCGCTTGAGCACAAGTTTGTTTTTCTTAACCAATAAAATTAATTCATGATGTGCAATTATTTTATATAATTTGATCCATTCTAACCAGCACCATTGGGCACAGGGTAAAGTTCACCATCCTATTGCGCAATGTGACAGATGTGCTGACTGCTCACAGATGAGTGCAAAGCCGGCTTTTTTTCAGCCGCGTTGTGCGCTTATGTAAACGGCAGAAATGCAAACTCCCACTCTGTATTGTGTGTGCGAACCAGAAGCACAAAGTACATCTGTGAAAAAGCCACCAGCAGTGATCTGTGAATTTTCACCACTTAAGTCTGAGGGTGCAGAAATATAGGAGCTTTAAGATAGCGGCGCACAGTATGAAAATACAGAACTTCACCAGCCGGCGTCCGTATAGGGTTAAAATGAGAAAACTGCTCTGGAGAGAGGAAAGACAATATTCTGTTTAGTTATGTCTGGTAGTCAACGTAATATGTAAAGAAAACACAAGAGGGCGCTACTAACGTATTTTTCTTTCATAAATCCAATAACCTGCTCAAAGGCAAATAATACCACTCAAATGTAATAGCACAGAGGTTTCAGTATGCAGAACCGGTGAGATCATATTAACAGGGCTGGAAATAGGTCATGAAAATGCATATTTGCTCCATTGAAGAGAATGTACATTTTGTAATATTTTGCTGTATTCTTTTGATAACGTCCTAATAAAGTGTACAAAAAATAGATTCTGACAAAAGTGGTAATGTATTCTGCGGGTATCTGCCTGCCTGAGCGATGTGTGCTGCAGGTATCTGCCTGGGCCATGTGTGCTGCAGGTATCTGCCTGGGCCATGTGTGCTGCAGGTATCTGCCTGGGCCATGTGTGCTGCAGGTATCTGCCTGGGCCATGTGTGCTGCAGGTATCTGCCTGGGCCATGTGTGCTGCAGGTATCTGTCTGGGCCATGTGTGCTGCAGGTATCTGCCTGAGCCATGTTTGCTGCAGGTATCTGCCTGGGCAATGTGTGCTGCAGGTATCTGCCTGGGCAATGTGTGCTGCAGGTATCTGCCTGGGCCATGTGTGCTGCAGGTATCTGCCTGAGCCATGTGTGCTGCAGGTATCTGCCTGGGCCATGTGTGCTGCAGGAATCTGTCTGGGCCATGTGTGCTGCAGGTATCAGCCTGGGCTATGTGTGCTGCAGGTATCAGCCTGGGCCATGTGTGCTGCAGGTATCTGCCTGGGCCATGTGTGCTGCAGGTATCTGCCTGGGCCATGTGTGCTGCAGGTATCTGCCTGGGCCATGTGTGCTGCAGGTATCTGCCTGGGCCATGTGTGCTGCAGGTATCTGCCTGAGCGATGTGTGCTGCAGGTATCTGCCTGGGCCATGTGTGCTGCAGGTATCTGCCTGGGCCATGTGTGCTGCAGGTATCAGCCTGGGCCATGTGTGCTGCAGGTATCTGCCTGGGCCATGTGTGCTGCAGGTATCTGCCTGGGCCATGTGTGCTGCAGGTATCTGCCTGGGCCATGTGTGCTGCAGGTATCTGTCTGGGCCATGTGTGCTGCAGGTATCTGCCTGAGCCATGTTTGCTGCAGGTATCTGCCTGGGCCATGTGTGCTGCAGGTATCTGCCTGGGCAATGTGTGCTGCAGGTATCTGTCTGGGCCATGTGTGCTGCAGGTATCTGCCTGGGCTATGTGTGCTGCAGGTATCTGCCTGGGCCATGTGTGCTGCAGGTATCTGCCTGGGCAATGTGTGCTGCAGGTATCTGTCTGGGCCATGTGTGCTGCAGGTATCTGCCTGGGCTATGTGTGCTGCAGGTATCTGCCTGGGCCATGTGTGCTGCAGGTATCTGCCTGAGCGATGTGTGCTGCAGGTATCTGCCTGGGCCATGTGTGCTGCAGGTATCTGTCTGGGCCATGTGTGCTGCGGGTATCTGCCTGAGCGATGTGTGCTGCAGGTATCTGCCTGGGCCATGTGTGCTGCAGGTATCTGCCTGGGCGATGTGTGCTGCAGGTATCTGCCTGGGCGATGTTTGCTGCAAGTATCTGCTAGGGCGATGTGTGCTGCAGGTATCTGTCTGGGCCATGTGTGCTGCAGGTATCTGCCTGGGCAATGTGTGCTGCAGGTATCTGCCTGGGCCATGTGTGCTGCAGGTATCTGCCTGGGCCATGTGTGCTGCAGGTATCTGCCTGGGCCATGTGTGCTGCAGGTATCTGCCTGGGCCATGTGTGCTGCAGGTATCTGCCTGGGCCATGTGTGCTGCAGGTATCTGCCTGGGCCATGTGTGCTGCAGGTATCTGCCTGGGCCATGTGTGCTGCAGGTATCTGCCTGGGCCATGTGTGCTGCAGGTATCTGCCTGGGCCATGTGTGCTGCAGGTATCAGCCTGGGCCATGTGTGCTGCAGGTATCTGCCTGGGCCATGTGTGCTGCAGGTATCAGCCTGGGCAATGTGTGCTGCAGGTATCTGCCTGGGCCATGTGTGCTGCAGGTATCAGCCTGGGCAATGTGTGCTGCAGGTATCTGCCTGGGCCATGTGTGCTGCAGGTATCAGCCTGGGCTATGTGTGCTGCAGGTATCTGCCTGGGCCATGTGTGCTGCAGGTATCAGCCTGGGCAATGTGTGCTGCAGGTATCTGCCTGGGCCATGTGTGCTGCAGGTATCTGCCTGGGCCATGTGTGCTGCAGGTATCTGCCTGGGCCATGTGTGCTGCAGGTATCTGCCTGGGCCATGTGTGCTGCAGGTATCTGTCTGGGCCATGTGTGCTGCAGGTATCTGCCTGGGCCATGTGTGCTGCAGGTATCTGCCTGGGCCATGTGTGCTGCAGGTATCTGCCTGGGCCATGTGTGCTGCAGGTATCTGCCTGGGCCATGTGTGCTGCAGGTATCTGCCTGGGCCATGTGTGCTGCAGGTATCTGCCTGGGCCATGTGTGCTGCAGGTATCTGCCTGGGCCATGTGTGCTGCAGGTATCTGCCTGGGCCATGTGTGCTGCAGGTATCTGCCTGGGCCATGTGTGCTGCAGGTATCTGCCTGGGCAATGTGTGCTGCAGGTATCTGCCTGGGCCATGTGTGCTGCAGGTATCTGCCTGGGCCATGTGTGCTGCAGGTATCTGCCTGGGCCATGTGTGCTGCAGGTATCTGCCTGGGCCATGTGTGCTGCAGGTATCTGCCTGGGCCATGTGTGCTGCAGGTATCTGCCTGGGCGATGTGTGCTGCAGGTATCTGCCTGGGCCATGTGTGCTGCAGGTATCTGCCTGGGCCATGTGTGCTGCAGGTATCTGCCTGGGCCATGTGTGCTGCAGGTATCTGCCTGGGCCATGTGTGCTGCAGGTATCTGCCTGGGCCATGTGTGCTGCAGGTATCTGCCTGGGCGATGTTTGCTGCAAGAATCTGCTTGGGCGAAGTGTGCTGCAGGTATCTGCCTGGGCGATGTGTGTTGCAGGTATCTGGGTGATGTGTGCTGCGGGTATCTGCCTGCCTGGGAGATGTATGCTGCGGGTATCTGCCTGCCTGTGAGTTGTGTGCTGTGGGCATCTGCCTGCCCGGGTGATGTGTGCTGCAGTTGTCTGCCTGCCTGGTTGATGTGTGCTGCGGGTGTCTGCCTGCCTGGTTGATGTGTGCTGCGGGTGTCTGCCTGCCTGGTTGATGTGTGCTGCGGGTGTCTGCCTGCCTAGTTGATGTGTGCTGCGGGTGTCTGCCTGGGTGATGTGTGCTGCGGGTGTCTGCCTGCCTGGGAGATGTGTGCTGCGGGTGTCTGCCTGGGTGATGTGTGCTGCGGGTGTCTGCCTGCCTGGGTGATGTGTGCTGCGGGTGTCTGCCTGCCTGGGTGATGTGTGCTGCGGGTGTCTGCCTGCCTGGGTGATGTGTGCTGCGGGTGTCTGCCTGCCTGGGAGATGTGTGCTTCGGGTGTCTGCCTGCCTGGGTGATGTGTGCTGCGGGTGTCTGCCTGCCTGGGAGATGTGTGCTGCGGGTGTCTGCCTGCCTGGGTGATGTGTGCTGCAGGTGTCTGCCTGGGTGATGTGTGCGGCGGGTGTCTGCCTGGGTGATGTGTGCTGCGGGTGTCTGCCTGCCTGGGAGATGTGTTGTACAATAAGCTTTAGCTATGGTACATTTTTTTTATCCGCACAAAGTAGCACATTCTGCTTTTAATTGAGTGCTATATTTAACTAGCAAGATCTTTAATCCCGTAGATTGTTGCCTTTAAAAATGTTTCAGAAACTCTCTTGTATAGATGATTCCGAGCTGGATAAAATTTCTCTAAGTCAAAGGTGAAGTGACAATAATAGTTCTGAAATAACAATGACCACACCCTAATTCTTATTTACTGGATTTAAATGTGAAATGTCAAACATTTATTTTATATTAAAGGGCACAAAGCTCTCTTTTTTTAAATCTGATTATGGACTTTGCACAAGGATAGATAATAGTTAAAATGAATGTAAACTTGAGCGTATTTGCTCAAGTCATATGATAGAATTAAAAAAAATAGTGAGACTTTCATTCATCATATTGGTAATATCCTGATCTTCTGATTTTTTTTATCCTTTTTAATGCTGTAACGATAAGCGCCGCTCCACTTTTTACCTCTGTGATTACCCAGTATCTAAGCCTCTGCAGACTGCCCCCTGATCACATGACTATCTATTTATGTCAATTTTGAGAGGAGTATCACATAATGACTTTCCTTTGACATGTAGTTTGAAAGTATGTTCCTTTTACACATTTCCTTCAGGAACGTATCCCTAAAACAAACCAAGGGCTACGAGTGGATTAGCACTGATTCTGCTGAGTTTAATTATAATTGATTAAACAGGCTATTAAACAAACCGGCTGACATTATTTTGTAATAATAAGCAGACACACACTGTATATATCCATGGGTGTAAAACTCAGTCTAGTGCCTGTAATTATTGTGCTTTTTTTTGTCCCAAAATAAAATCCCATCTAGAGTCAGACCACATAGTACCCTCACAGCTCTCAATGGCACACCCCACGGCACACTTTTTTACTAGGGGGCCATACAAGCAATCAGCTGTCTAACTGCCCACCCCATAGTCTGCGATCCAAGGCTGTATGATGGTAATGTGAGTGCTCTCCTTATATGTGCCTGGCAATACTTCTGCTAATTGACTGTGTAGCTTGCTGTGCGGGGCTATCAGTGCGTGGTACCACTGTGCGACTAGCAGATTGCTAACATAGCCTTCAGGAGCTGTTTTAGACTCCTCCCCCAAGAGTTAAGCCAGTAAACTTTCTTGCAATACGTTAAAAGAAAAAAATAGTGTGTAGTATCAATCGTTTTCTGAGGGATTAACTTCTTAGTTTAATGTCATTTTAACTTATAAAACAGTTTTTATTTTTTTCTGTGACTCAAAGAAGCTGAAGTGCATCCTGCAAGATCCAGAAACTAAACCTGCAACATGCTACACGGTTATATCCGACTCCAACTGCCCTCAGCAAAGGAGATAACACACACTCAAGAGGCTTTTTAAGGGCTATGTCCCTGGCCGGACAAATAATGTATTTTGTATACAGATGATTTGCAATGCAGCACCAGATTGCAGATATATATGCTTTTCATATATAGAAAATTAATTTTATGTCAGAGTACAATGTTCTATTACAGAGATAAATGACCAGGTTTGTTTTGCCAGTCTCCTATTGAAATGTTTTTGTTCTATTTTCAGGCTGAATTGTTCAAGAGCTTTACTGAACTCTTCCAAGTAGCATCATCTAAACCAGCCCCTTACGGTATCTGTGATTACCAGTCTTCGCGTGCAATTTATGCCATTGACTTGATGCTTAAATGGGCCACCAACAGTGACGGTAATGTGTTTTATTCCCTTCTGTTTTTATCTGAGTATTTAAGGTCTTCTGAACCTAACAAGCCATAATGCCTTACTCAGTCATTCTCTTGATCTGCTACAAAAACAACACACTAGATGCACCCAAAGGCAAACAAAAGAACCTTAATGATCATCGCTATGTAAAAATACTAAATACTTCATTGGTTTAGATTAAAAAAACGTGAGTTGCAAGCTGAGCTCCTTTAAATCAGTGGAGCCGCATCTATCTTGTAACCATTCAATTCTCAACGAATAGAGCGAATTCCTCTGACGAGAATACTGGCATTACAAAACCTCCTTCATATTGTTACAGAACAAATGAATTTGAATAAATAACAAAGAGGTAGGATTTGAATATGAATTTGGCTTACTTTGTTGTCGTTAAGGTGACCCCCCAATCAGCGCATCATTCTGTCTGCAAGGTTACTGAGGTGCCTCTTTCTCTGTCCAGTGAGAATATTTTACTATAACAAAACAGATATGCAAATATTCTACAATTACAAACATTTACTAATTTTCAATCGGCTTCTGATGTGGAGGTTGTAATTGTTTTGACCTCTTAGAAATAAGTTTGATGCTTTAGTTTTATTGAGCACTTAAAGGCACAGTAAAGTCACAATAAACTTAAATGGTTTAGACAGTACAGGACAATTTCCAATGGACTCTGTTATTAATTGTACAGAGTTCTGTAGGTATCCTTCCTTAAAGAGTAATACTAAGGGCCCGATGATCTCTTTTCTGGCGTGAATAACTAATAAGTCTCGTCATTACTGTGAGGTTCCTTTTAAAGTATTTTAGATTAAAGGGACACTCAAGTTAAATTAAATTTTCATGATTCAGATACAGCATGTAATTTTAAACAACTTTCCAATTTACTTCCATTAAAAAAAATGTGCACAGTCTTTTATATTTACACTTTTTGAGTCACCAGATCCTACTGAGCATGTGCAAGAATTCACAAACTATACGTATATGCATTTGTGATTGGCTGATTGCTATCACATGGTACAAGGGGAGTGGAAATATACATAACTTTGAAATTTGTTATAAAAAAATCTACTACTTATTTGAAGTTCAGACTAAGTGCTATTGCATTGTCTTGTTATCTTGCATTTGTTGATTATGCAAATCTAATATGTTGACTGGTCCTTTAAGCTGCATCCCGGAGAATTCTGAAAATGACAGGCTGGTGAAAGAATTCATTGCAGCGTTTTCGGAATCTACCTGGATGCAGAGTAGGCAAACGAAGCCTTAAAAAAAACAACAACAAAAAACACGCAACCGCACGAAACAACAAAAAAATACATAACCACCCGCAAGAAATAAAAAAAAAAAAAAACACCTGCACAAAGTATAACAAAAAAACCTAACCTCCCGCACAAACTATTAACAAACACCGAAACCGCCAACATCGCAAAATAATAAAGTAATTAACCCCTAATCCGCAAATTACATGATTAAAATATTAACCCCTAAACCGACAAACCCCCACATCGCAATAAACCTAATTAACCTATTAACTCCTAAACCACCAACCCCCACAAAGCAAATAACTAATTTAATTACTAAGCCCCCTAACCTAACACCCCCTAAATTAACCCTAATACTAAGTTACACTTAAATAAAACTTTAAATTACAAAAAAAATCTAAAATTACAAAATGATCAAAAATAAAAAAAATTAAACCTAATCCCTATAAAAATAAAAAAGCCCCCCCAAAATAAAAACACCCCTAAACTAAACTACTAATAGCCATTAAAAGGGCATTTTGTAGGGCATTGCCCTAAGTTAAACAGCTCTTTTACATTTAAAAAAATACTAAGTCCCCCCTAACAGTAAAAAACCCACGCCCCACCAAACCCCCCAAAATAAAAAAAACAGACACTAAAAAAAACCTAAACTACCCTTTGCCCCTAAAGGGGCATTTGTATGGGCATTGCCCTTTAAAAGGGCATTCAGCTCTTTTGCTGCCCTTAAAAGGGCATTCAGCTCATTTACAGCCCATTAAATCCCTAATCTTAAAAATAAAAAAAATTTTTTTAAAAAATTCTAAAACTAAGCCCCAAACAGGTACTCACCGTTCCTGAAGTCCGGCGGAGAAGGTCTTCTTCCAGGCGGCTCCATCATCTTCTATCTTCATCTGGAGCGGAGGTACGGAGCTGGCTTCCCCGATGCACGGATCCTCAGCGGCGGTCTTCAGTGGCGGCAGTCCTCAGCGGCGTGGAGGCTCCTCTTCATGCGGTCATCTGTTGCACACTGAAGAGTGAATGCAAGCTACCCCATATTTATTGGGGTACCTTGAATTCCTATTGGCTGAAAATTTGAAATCAGCCAATAGGATGAGAGCTACTGGAATCTTATTGGCTGTTTTGAACAGCCAATAGGATTTCAGTAGCTCTAATCCTATTGGCTGATTTCAAAATTTCAGCCATTAGGAATGCAAGTTACCCCAAATTGAATGCTGTACCTTGCATTCAATTTTAAGTGTATGCCGGAGATCGGATGAAGAGGAGCCTCCACGCCGCTGAAAACCGTGGCTCCGGATCTGCGCATCGGGGAAGACTGCTCCGCACCACCTTCGCACAGGATGAAGATAGAAGACGACGGAGCCGCTTGGAAGAAGACCTCCGCCGGACTTCAGGAACGGTGAGTACCTATTTGGGGCTTAGTTTTAGGATATTATTTTATTTTTTAAGATTAGGGATTTAATGGGCTGTAAAAGAGCTGATTGTGTGGGGGGGTTTACTGTTAGGGGGTAATTGGTAATTTTTGTAAGTAAAAGAGCTGTGAACTTAGAGAAGTGCCTTACAAAAGGCCCTTTTAAGGGCTATAGGTAGTTTATTATAAGATTAGGTGTTGTTTTTATTTGGGGGGGGGTATTTTTATAGGGGTATTAGTTTAGGTTTAATTTTTTTTTATTTTGGATTTCTTTGTTTATTTTTTTCTGTAATTTTACATTTTTTATTTTTAGTAAAATTAACTTGGGGGTTTGGATTTTTTAAACATAGACTGCCCTCTGGACAGGCTTATCGCCTAGTTTTCATATAAAGTTAAAAAAATTCCCCAGAGATTTTGTGCCAGTAATTTTTTAATCAGGCCCAAGGTGAGCTCAGGAGCATGCAGAGTTAGCCATCTAGCAGCATTGTTTGCGATAGTGTTAATATCAATGTTAAACATAGTTGCTAAAGACATGTGCATGCTCCTAAACTCCTACCAGCCTTCCTAGGTGTACTCTTTAACAAAGGATACCAAAAGAACAAACACATATGATATTCAGTGTAAAACTTGCATGCTCTGTCTGAATCACAGAACTTTAATTTTGATTGTTCTGTCCCTTTAAGGCAACTGTATATGTTAATGGTAGGAACACCCACTAATGATAAGCTCGTAAGGATAGGTGAAGCGCTGCTCAATGAATTCCAAAAATGATTTACAATGAGTTCCCTCTGCATCCTCACTAGCGTCTAGGAATCTTGCTTGAATAAATGTAAAAAAGTCAGTAGGTCTTGACAAGGGTTTTAAAGGAACTTCGATCTCTAGCAGCTGTCCCATTAACTTATCAGTTTAATCAGTCACTTTTAACAGGACTTGTCCGGGATGATTGGAGAATAATGAATGTAGTACCTCTTCATAAAAAAGGGCAGTAGGGAAGAATCTGGTAATTACAGGCCAGTTAGTTTAACTTCAGTAGTAGAGAAATTAATTGAAAGTCTCTTAAAAGAAAGAATTATGACTTACATAAAGACAAACAATTTAGAGGACCAAAATCAGCATGTCAGATAAATCTAATTAACGTATTTGATTATGTAACAAATGTATTAGACCAGGGTGGAGCAGTTGATGTAGCATTTCTAGGTTTCTGCAATGCATTTGACACCGTCCCACACAACAAACCTATTCACAAACGGTTTCTCCTTGGTCTAGACAAAAAAATTGTGAACTGGGTAGAATGCTGGCTTAAGGACAGAAAACACAGTGTCTTAGTAAATGGAGTACATTCAGCAGAGGGGGCTGTTACTATTGGTGTTCCTCAGGGGTCAGTTCTGGGGCCTGTTTTATCAGAGATATCAGCAAAGGGCTACAGGGGAAAGTATGTCTGTTCGCAGATCATACAAAAATTTGTAATAGAGTAAATTTTCCAGGAGAGTGGACAAAATGAGAAGTGATATAAAAAAATTGGAGGATTGGACAAATGACTGGGATCTAAAATTTAAAACTGCAAAGTGCAAAATTATGCATTTAGGGAAGAAAACTCCAAATGTTAATTAGAGACTCAATGACACTTTACTGATTGTTACAAACAAGGAACAGGACTTGGGAATTTATTATTTCACATTATTTAAAATTTAGCAAACAATATAGTATTGCAGCGAGTAAGGCCAATAGTAGGCTTGGATGTATTGGTAGAGATATTTGCAGCAGAAATAGTAAGGGTCGTATGCCACTGTACAGATCATTATTTTGGCTTCATCTTGAGTATTGTGTGCAGTTCTGGAGGCCATAGCTTCAGAAGGATATAAACAAACTGGAATCTGTGCAAAGGAAGATACTAAATGCTACATTGTCTTAAGAAATAAAACTTACCAGGAGAGACTCAGTGACCCTTAATATGTATAGTAGTAGAGAAGGGAAAGAAATATGATAGCAACTTTCAAGTATATTAAAGGACTTAGTAAAGCCGAGACTTCATAAAAAAGAAAAATTCAAGAGCAAGGGGTCATAATCTCAAGCTGAAGGGTAATAGATTCAGGAGTAATTTGAGGAAGCACTTCTTCATAGAAAGGGTGATTGATTCATGGAATAATCTTCCACTAGAGATAGTAATGACAAATAGTGTGGGGGGGGGCTTTAAAAATGCCTGGGATAAGCATAAGGCTATCCTACGAACTTATTACGAACTCTTATCTGCTGTCAAAATCTATGTTTCTATGTTAATGAATACATACCATTTAAGAACAGTACAAGATAGCATGACAGCAAAAGAGGTGCTTATACTCACAGGAGCGTGATAGTGTGACGCGTTTCGCCATTACTATTTATTCCTTCACTACTTAGTCTCTAAATTGCCACAAGTTCTATTTTTTTTTTATAACTTACAACTTTTTGGTATCTAATTTCAGGTCAACGGGTGATGCAGCCACAAATCCTGGAGGTTAACTTCAACCCAGACTGTGCACGAGCCTGTAAATATCACCCTACATTTTTCAATGATGTGTTTAGTGCCCTATTTTTGGATGAAACCGCCAATTGCCACGTCACTACAATTGTTTAACCACAAGATGCTTCTGATATGAGCACACGCGCTTTATAAGAACTTTATAGCAATGCCGACAGCTTTGTTAGGCTATACCTTGGTGTACAGATGTATTTCGTTACTATATCTTTATATGATGATGCCGTATATAATCAGAAAATTACACCCAATGTTAACAACCCACTTATTTCTCAGGTATCTCAGTGTGTAACCCCCCCATCCCAGAGTGGTCTGCAGTATACAGGCATTACAGCCCTCTGGCAGACAATTGCTGATTAATATACCTTCTCTGTAAATTAGCAAGAAGCTCTGTATCTTACTTAGCCATGTGCCTAATTATTAGAAATGCAAAATACAGTTTACCTTCTAGTAAAAAGCTGCATTTGCAGAGAGACGTGAGAATGTAATGTATAGAGGTCACTACGTGCTTAGTTTAAATAGAATAGATCGTCTTCCATCCGTACACCCAAACTATTCTTTGTCTGCTCAGCTGACTAGTGTGTGGGTTGCTAGAATTGGGTAATACAAGAACTTGAAAGTTTCAGAAATTGTTTGTAAAATGCCCTAACTTTATTTACACAATGAAATATGCAATATGTGACCATAACCTCATTGGCAACCAGTGCAGCTTAATTTAACTGTCTCTTTACAGTTCTCTGTTTGGTATTACGAGGTTTATCTGAAAACTACGATGTGAACTTATATGTGCTCAAATCTTGTTGCTGGAAAATAACTCAATAAACCAAATATCCTACCTATGTGTCTTGTATTCAGTAAATGGGAGCAAGCAACCTTTATATGTGTATCTATGCCAGGTTTGCAAATAGACATTTCTTTTAACCATGTGTTTAATGGGACATTGTTCTGAAGTCTTCCAATAGATTAAAGGGCCATTATAGTCTTAAAAATGAAACACTAGGATTGACTATTGAAACAAATAAAGGGGACTTTCATTCATGAAGAATAAGATACTTTATGCAGAAAGCTCCTTTATTTCAACCAATCACTGTTTTGAGCTGCTAAGGCAGCCCACGGCAGATCGCTGTTTTGCTAGAGGTGACTTTTCACTTCTTAGCCAATAGCCGTGCGGGGAATCCGGTTTGGGAGCCGGATTTTACGCATGTTATTTGCTAAGAGGTGAAAACGTCACCTCTTAGCAAAATACATTTCTGCCGTGAGCTGCCTGAGCAGAACAGAACGGCGATCGCTTGAAACAAATAAAGGAGCTTTCTGCATGAAGTGTCTTATACTTCATGAATGAAAGTCCCCTTTATTTGTTTCAATAGTCAATCCTAGCGTTTCACAAATGCTAGGGTTGACTTTCACTTTAAACACACAGTAGAAATATCAACTTGCAGAGCACTGCTGGTCCTGAATAGAAAATGCAGCTGATCCAATTAGCAGTGCTCATTACACATCTGAACAACTAGCGCTGCTGATTGGATCAGTTGCATTTTCTGCTTGAGACCAGTAGTACTCTGCGAGTCTGAGCAGTATTTCTATTGTGTGTTTAACCCCTTTTGGGGGTTAAAAACAGAGTAGTCTAATGTCAATAGTAAATAATTCTGACTGAGGAACAGCTGAGTATCCACATATCAGCGCTGGTCTGGTTTTGCTGTGTGCAAATCTACACCACCTGGGGTCAGGGTGAGGACAAAACCGGCAGCGACACACCCACTTTTACTCCTTTTTAACAACAGAAATGTTACGGTCTCTAGAATTTTTCTTTTTTCAATAGATGACTGCTTGTTGAGAGAGAGCGCCCATCTCATAGCCATAAATGCAGCTTGATTGTGATTATGCATCTGTACGTCAGCTATTGCATGGAAAAAACGCTTTCCTACAGCCCTTTTAATCGCCAAAAGGGTACAGCTGCCTTTATGAAAGGGCTAAATATCTGAGCAGTTTAAGATAAAATTTAGAGAAATATAGTATCCTTAATAAGATGTGATTAATTCTGTTAAACAGACTAGGTATTAGTGCTCCAGTTTTATAATGGACCCTTATCTCACTCTGTTATTAGTTTTATTATTTATTCATCATGATTCTCCATTCAGTGGGGTTTTAGTTGTTGAATCTTTGCATATGCCATTTGCAGGCAAGTTTAAAGCTACAGATGTGACCGAAAGTATTGGTACTCTTGCATTTTAATCAAATAATGCACCATTCGTCCAGAAAAGTGTTAAAATATCTTTCCTTCTTAATATAAGGAGAGTCCACGGCATCATTCCTTACTGTTGGGAAATACTGAAGCTGGCCACCAGAAGGAGGCAAAGACACCCCAGCCAAAGGCTTAAATACCTCTCCCACTTCCCTCATCTCCCAGTCATTCTTTGTCTTTTGTCACAGGAGGATGGCAGAGAAGTGTCAGAAGATTTCAGAGTAGTTCCTTAGGAAGGGTATCTGCCCTTCGATATGGGACTGGAGTTTTAAGTAGTCTTGTCACCCTCTCAGTGAGAGCATTGACGAAAGTTAGAGTCTGGAGATGCAGGGAGAGTCTTTCTGCAAACCCATCCCTAACAGCTCCTAAGCAATCAGTGTTGAAGAGTTTCACTGCCTGCTTGTATTTTCCCTCAAGTCAATGTCAGGTGCGATGCTACAAGACTGTCACACTTGAGAGACTGTGTTTCTGTTCCACAGCATGGATTCTGGTAAGATCGTTTCAATTTTTACATATGTTGATAACGCTAGAAGACAGGGTAACAGTGTGGCTCCTTTTATCTTAATAGAATCATGGGTTAATATCTTGTGATGGGGATTATTGAACAGTGGGGATTAATCAAATGTGATGCTTTGATTGTAGGCTGCTTTATGTGTTAAATTTTATTGGGCTCATAGGCTGTTTGTTATGTGGCTGGAACGCACAGGTTTTTACTCTCAATTTGCAAGCTGCGCAGCGTGTAGCTTGGCGTGCTTTTTTCCATAGCAGGGGCGGTCCTGCCTTCCGCACCATGTGACCGTGAGTGGTCTTGCTTTCATTTACTCTTTCCTAACCAAGCTGGCTGTCGGAGAAGATGCTATTTCTCTGTATTGTCTGGGTCTAGGAGGTGGTGAGTGCCCCAGCCATTAGGAGTATAAAGGTGTCGTTTTTGAGAAATAAAGATCATTTAATTTCTGTGTCCTGCTGTCATTAGCTTAAGCTATGGAGGATTCTGAGATACTAGACGGTACTCCCTCTATTCCAAATAGTAATACCTGTTTATATTGTGAGGAGGCCTTGGTATACCTGCCCTCTGAACTATGTTCCACATGCCTTGACAATGTTATTCGGTCAAAGAAGGTTAACCCTTTTAGTACCACTGAGACGTCCACCTCTGAGGACTCGCCGTCCCGTGAGGTGCATATCCAACAGTCATCTCCTTCTACACACGCAGCTTCCCGTAGCACGCCTAATCCTCCTCCTGGAAGGGGCCTTTTACCATCAGATTTTACCTCGCAGTTAAAGACGGTGGTGTCTGAGGTCCTCAGTGCTTTATCTCGCCCTGCTAAACGCAAGCGAAAGGTTAAACATAGCTCTCCTGCCCCGGGATCATCATGTAATTTATTGGATTTCACTGCTCTATCTCTTTCTGGGACGGAGTCTGCTGCCTCTAAGCCTTCCGCTGCGGAGGAACCAGCCTTTAGATTTAAGATTGAGCACTTACGTTTTCTTCTCAAGGAAGTGCTGTCTACATTAGAGGTTCCAGAGGCCAAGCTTCCTAATGAACCTTTGATTCCCAAATTAGACAGAGTTTATAGAGGACAGGGTAGTGCCTTTAACTTTTCCTGTGTCTGTAAAGATGGCCAACATTATTAATAACGAATGGGACAGAATTGGATCTTCCTTTTCCCCTTCGTCTTCCTTTTAAAAATTATTCCCGGTCCCGGAATCTGAATTGGAGTTGTGGGGTTCTGTCCCTAAGGTGGATGGCGCTATCTCCACGCTTGCCAAACGTACTACTATCCTGCTTGAGGATAGCTCATCGTTCAGAGAGCCAATGGATAAGAAGATGGAGAATCTTCTAAGAAAGATGTTTCAACATACGGGATATTTGTTTCAACCAGCAGCTGCCGCGGTTGCTGGAGCCGCTACCTACTGGTGCGACTCTTTATCGGAATTGATCGAGGTAGAGGATCCTCTTGATGTTATCCAGGAAATAATTAAAGCCTTGTGAATTGCTAGTTCTTTTATCTGTGATGCAAACATGCAGATTATTTGCCTAAATGCTAAGGCTTCTGGCTTTTCGGTCCAGGCCCTTTGGGCGCTCTGGCTGATGTCCTGGTCTGTTGATATGACTTCTAAGTCCAGACTTCTTTCCCTCCCCTTTAAGGGAAAGATTTTATTTGGTCCAGGCCTGGACTCCATTATCTCCACAGTTACAGGGGGCAAGGGTGCCTTCCTACCGCAAGATAAAAAGAACAAGTCTGAGGAACAAAGTTCTAATTTTCGTTCCTTTCGTTCTGATAAATCCCAATGACAGCAGCCCTCCGCTAAGTCCGAGCAAACCAAGAGTACTTGGAAGCTGGCTCAGTCCTGGAATAAATCCAAGCAGAACAAGAAAACCGCTGAGACTAAATCGGCATGAAGGGGTAGCCCCCGATCCGGCGCTGGATCCTGTAGGGGGCAGACTGTTGCTTTTTTCAGGAACGTGCTTGGTTCAGGAATGTGCAGAACCCATGGGTCCTGGAGGTCATAGCTCAGGGATACAAGATAGGTTTCAAGTCTCATCCAGCCAAAGGCAGATTTTCTGGAACTTCTGGCAATCTTCAGTGCTCTGAAGGCTTGGCCCCTTTTGGTTTCGTCCCAGTTTGTCAGATTCCAATTAGATAATATAACCTCGGTGGCTTACATCAACCATCAGGGTGGAACGAGAAGCTCCCTAACGATGAGGGAAGTATCTTGGATTCTGGAGTGATTGGAGGCCCACAGATGTTCACTGTCAGCGATCCACATTCCGGGTGTTTACAACTGGTAAGCGGATTTTCTCAGCAGACAATCTTTTCATCCGGGGGAATGGTCTCTCCATCACAAAGTGTTTGCGGAGCTATGCATAAGGTGGGGGACGCCGGAGATAGATCTCATGGCGTCCCGTCTCAATACCAAGCTACCCAGATATGGGTCGAGGTCCAGGGATCCTCAGGCAGAGCTAATAGATGCATTAGCAGTGCCTTGGAGGTTCAGTCTAATATACCTTTTCCCACCGTTACCACTCCTCTTGTAGTGGCCCTCATCAAGCAGGAGCAGGCATCAGTGATACTGATTGCTCCTTCATGGCCGCGGATGTGGTTCGCGGACCTGGTGGGGATGTCATCATCTCCTCCTTGGAAGTTACTTTGTCGCAGGGATCTGCTGGAACACGGTCCTTTTGTTCATCAAAATCTAGATTCTCTGAGGCTGACTGCGTAGAGATTGAATGCTTCGTTTTAGCCAAGAGAGGTTTTTCTAAGAGAGTTATTGATACTATCATTCAAGCTCGCAAGCCGGTTACTCGTCGCATCTATCATAAGGTGTGGAGAACCTACTTATTCTGGGATGAAGAGCGTGGATTTTCCTGGCATAAAGTTAAGGTTGCCAGGATACTATCGTTTCTCCAGGATGTACTGGAGAAGGGCCTTTCTGCCGGTTCCCTTAGGGAACAGATTTTGGCCCTGTCTGTTTTACTGCACAAGAGGCTCTCGAAGCTTTCAGATGTACAGTGCTTTGTTAAGGCTCTGACTAGGATCAGACCTGTGTTTAGATCTAAGGCTCCTCCTCTTGTTCTTAAGGTTTTGCAACGGGCTCCGTTTGAGCCTATGCAGGAAATTGACATTAAATTGTTGTCCTGGAACGTTCTTTTTCTACTGGCTATTACTTCTGCGTGCAAAGTATCTGTGATTGCTGCCTTGCAATGGGAGCTTCCTTATCTGGTGTTCTATTCTGATAAGGCTGTCCTACGTACTAAGTTAGGGTTTCTTCCTAAGGTTGTGTCAGACCGCAACATCAATCAAGAGATTGTGGTTCCTTCCTTGTGTTCCAATACTTCTTCTTCAAAGGAACGTTTTCTTCATAATTTGGACGTGGTACGCACCTTGAAGTTCTATCTTCAGGCTACTAAGGATTTTAGACAAACTTCTTCCTTGTTTGTTGTTTATTCCGGTAAGCATAAGGGTCAGAAGGTCTCTTGGACTTCCTTATCTTTTTGGTTAAGGAGTGTTATCTGCTTTGCTTATGAGACAGCGAGACATAAACCTCCTCAAAGGATTGCGGCTCATTCTACTAAAGCAGTGGCTTCCTCTTAGGTCTTAAAGAACGAGGCCTCTATGGATCAGATTTGTAAGGCGGCTACCTGGTCCTCCTTACATACTTTTTCTAAATTTTACGAGTTTGATGTTTTTGCTTCGGCTGAAGCAGCTTTAGAGAGAGAGGTTTTGCAGGCTATGGTGCCCTCAGATTAGGGTCCTCCTCTCTTTTTGTCCCTCCCGTTATCATTCAGTGTCCTCTAGAGCTTGGGTATAAGTTTCCCAACAGTTAGGAATGATGCAGTGGGGTCTCCTTATATTAAATGGACATAAAACAAGTTGGGATAGATACAAAATATAATATGTGCTTTAATTACTTTACCTGCAAATTTATACTGCAGTGCCTCGTCATTAACCTTTTTTAGTTTCTGAATTGTAGAGCTCTAACTCCCCCCACACATTTCCTTTTATGGCTGTAGCTATAGCCACCTTTGTTTTGATAAAATGCAGAAGTGAATATGGATTATCTGCTGGGCATGCCTAGAAGCTGTGAACTCGGTTGAAATACAATGCCTCTGTCTAAACACTGATAAGGGGGTGGAGTTAGCTGCTCCAGACAGCACAGCTTTGTAACTAATTTTCCTCATTTTTGAAAATTATTTTAAAATACTTGCCAGCAATTTTTAAACATTTTTTTTATGCAAACTATTTTTACTTAATTAGCCCTTTTAGGATATGCACAGATCTCAACCTGTTTTATGGCACAAACATAAATTATGTTTACCAGAAAATTTCCTTCTGTATAAGGAGAGTCTAAGGCCCCCGCCCGTGTTCTCCGATGGGCTGCCCTCTAAATTATATTTTTCTTCTGGCACCATTTATACCCTGATATTTCTCCTACTGTTCCTTATTCCCTCGGCAGAGTGACTGGGGGATGGGGGAAGTGGGAAAGGTATTTAAGCCTTTGGCTGGGGTGTCTTTGCCTCCTCCTGGTGGCCAGGTTCAGTATTTCCCAAGGAATGATTATTATTATTGTCAGGTATTTGTAGAGCGCCAACAGATTCCGCAGCGCTGTAAACATAATGATGCCGTGGACTCTCCTTATACAGAAGGAAATTAAATGATCTGGTAAGCATAATTTATGTTTTTGTCACAATAGAACAATGTATGGAGCGAATTATTGCTTATTCAATAAATACATTCCACAAATGACCTGGACAATACTATTGATGCCATTTAAAATGTTACAATTCAGAATTGTTTTGTAGAGCTACTTTAAGCAGACTATTCTCTTTTAATTAGTATCACAGGTGTCTCCAATCTTATAATCACTTAAGCCAGTTTAAATGGAGAAAAGTACTCTGGTGTTGTGTGTCATTGTATGTATCACATTGAACATGGAAAAGAGAAGGAAAACCTGAGTTGTCTGAGGAGAAAGTAAGAAGAAATTAGAAAGTAATAACCAAGCATGGCCAATGTAAGGATTATAAGGCCATCTCTAAAGAGATTGATGTTCCTGTAAGCACTGCTGTCAATATTATTTAGAACTTTAAGACACATGGGACTGTAGCCAACTTCCTTGGACATGGCTGCAAGGGGAAAATTGACCCACGCATGATGAAAAAGATTGTTTGAATGGTGAGAAAGATTCAAGGACAATTTCAAAACAGTTCCAAGTCAACATTGAATCTCAAGGTGCAACAGTTTTACACCATTCTTCGCTATCTGAATAAAAAGGGGCTCTATGGTAGAAGACCTAGGAAGAGACCCCACTTCTAAGAGAGAAATACACAAAAAACCCGACTGGAGTTTGCCAAAATGCATGTTGACAAGCCACAGTCCTGGGAGAATGTTCTTTGGAGATGAAACAAAAGTAGAGCTTTATGGGAAATCACAACTACTCCATGTTTACAGAAGGAAAAATGAAGCTTTCAAAGAAAAGACTACCGTGAAACCTGGAGGAGGCTCAGTGATGTTTTGAGGTTGCTTTGCTGCCTCTGGCACGGGGTACCGAGAATCTCTGCTGAAATCAGAAGACGATCAAGGCATTCTGGAACGAAACGTGTGTCAGTCACAGGTCATGGATCCTCCATCAGGATAATGAACTGAAACATACCTCAAAAAACACCCAATGATGAGAAGGAAACAGTGGACCATTCCCAAGTGGACTTCTATGAGTCCAGATCTGAATCTCATCAAACATCTGTGAAAAGAGCTGAAACTCACAGTTGTGAAAATGAACCCATCAAACCTAAGAGAACTGGAGCAGTTTGCTCAAGAACAGTGGGCCAAAATCCCTTTGGAAAAGTGTAGAAATGTTATTTAGAGATACAGAAAGTGCTTGTTTGTCTTTAAAGGCTGTGCTATAAATTATTAGGTTAAAGGGATAGTCTAGTCAAAATTAAACTTTCATGATTCAGATAGAGCATGCAATTTTAAGCAACTTTCTATTTTACTCCTATTATAATTTTTTTCTTCATTCTCTTGGTATCTTTATTTGAAAAAGCAACCTGGGTAGTGCTTGCTGATTGGTGGCTACATTTAGACTATCTGAATCATGAAAGTTTAATTTTGACTAGACTATCTCTTTAAGAGTACCAATATCTTTGTCCATGACATTCTTATTTGTTTTACTGTTTAAAGTAATATGTGAAGTCATAAATCAAGAGACGTTTCTGTTGTGTTGTGCATTCTCCTAAAAAAGTGGAAAGGTACCAATACTTTTGGCCACATCTGTATATGCATCTTGCTGATGTTTAATATGAGGGTCAGAGACACACTGACTATATAATTTCTAATAAGAATAGGACATAAAATGTAATAGGGCTGATGTCCCCGGTTTAACCTTTGTTAAAAGGTGCTTTGATTCAGTGATCAGCTAGGTGTCAAATACAGACTATCACAATTAAATTTCTCTCACTTTCTTGTAGAACCAGATTAGTATTTGGAAGTGTCCACTGACCCCTGGGGTTGATAGAAACATTCCCAAGAAATTTGAGGGTTGGAAACCAATATACAGAACCCATTTCTGCTATTTGAGGTAGTCTGGTCTCGAGCTCTGTTCTAAAAGAAGAGTTTACTATTTTGTGCAGAGGAAGAAAACAAGAAGCTATCTCATTTACTATAGCATGTTAAGTACTGCAGGTGCCCCCTGACTGTGACCTTGAAACTGGTTACTATTATATAGAATCCTCTGTAAACCATTGTATTACACCCAGTGGGTTGACTGTGAATGACCCTAGGGCACCTACCCTCTTACCAACATCCCCAGCCATATTTAATCCTGTATACGCCGGACGAATTGTCCTGGGGGTCCTGTGCTACTGCCTGCTATACTTCATGCCAAGCAGAACCTTAGGACTAATCCCAAGGAACAAAGTATGAATCAAAAGAAATCGTTCAACCTCCATAAATTATGACAAACTGAGGAAACAAGAGCTTAAAACAAAGGAACTATAATAAAATTTTCAACTAGGGAAATGGAAGTAAAAATGAACATTTCATGATTTAGATAAAGGACTGAATTCATGAAGATGCGGAGCCGGTCTGGTGCAGGTGTGGCATGAGCATTTGCTGCTTGTGCAATAACTGCAGGCTGGGCAGGTTCACTGTTTGCAAATAAACATTGTCAAGATAAGGATAAAATTATCAATGTGGCACAAAGTGTACAAAAAAACGTTTTGGTTTCCCTTTGCTGATTTTGCCTCGTGATTTTGTTTTGGATTGAAGAAAAAATAACATCTTAGTGAAAAAAATGTCGGAAGTTGTTTTGTGCTCTGTAAAGGCTGCTTTGAATTCTGCTACAGCCTACTGTGTGCTGTGCTTCTCAAGGCTATAGCGAATCATTTCTGCTCCACATTGCTTAATGCCACCTAAGCTGTCAGCATTCGTCATTGCACAAGCATTTTTAGTGAAATTCTTGTGCAATGCCGCCCCTTGCTCACTGGTGGCAAATCGGCTGCTAGCAGGGGCTGTCAATCATCCCAATCGTAATGGATTAGGATGATTTCACTCCGCCACGTAAAAGGTAGTAAACAGGTTAAAGTGAAGGTAAATGTAACCGGTATTGAAGACACCAAATCATCTATGAATAGTAAATTTTCACTAATTTTTTTTAATATTACTGCTTTTCTTTTAAAAATAAATATATTTCAAATTTCCTACCGTTTCTCACCCGACTCCTCCCTCCCCCTATTTCCTTGTTCTGCTCTCTACCTTGCTCAAAAGCTCGTTCCCGATTCTGAAGTAACTGCAAATCTAACTGTGCATGCGCAAATGATGCGGTTGTCAGTAAGAAGCCTATGATGTAACTGGTGATTCCCTCAAGTAATCAGGACGCATGCGCGAAACGGGAGCATGCACTGTTCTCTAGAACAAGGAAAACAAATGGCGCATGCGCAGATGATAATAAGGGACGGCCGCCTAACGGCCAGAATTTCAATTGGTTCGCCTAACAACATGATCAATAGGAGTATAAAAAATGTTTATACAGGTTGAATTATCGGACATTAATAAATTGCACTTGTAAGGCTGATAACTTTATTTCTACTCACATATATAAGAACTGATGAATGAAACTTATATTGATTTTACACAATTGATGCTATACTGGATAGAGGGTAAGGTAACTTTACCATCCCTTTAAGGAGCAGCGGTCTTATGACCGCTGCTTCTTAACATCCGTTTCAGGCGAGTCAGAATCTATGGGCCTCCGAAGCAGCATTCACTGCTTCATAAATGGAGCCCTTGGAGTTTCTCAACATCCTGTGTCTTTAGTTTAGTTACAGCAGTATGTTGCCTGCAGAAAAGCTCCCAGTCGCTCCTGACTGCCTTGTTCTCTGTCCCTGCAACAGTTAAAGGGACACTAAAGTCAAAATTATACTTTCATGATTCAGATACAGTTTTAAGATACTTTCCAATTTACTCCCATTATCAAATTGTGCACAGTCTTATTATACGCACACTTTCAGAGTCATCAGCTCCTACTGAGCATGTGCAAGAGTTCACAGTGTATATGTGTGTGTCATCAATATTTTCAGAAAAAAAAACTATGGCTCATTTAAAGTTATGCAATTTTACTATATTTAATGTTCCCTTAACAGCATTTGGCTATGTTGCCTATTGGGAATGGGGTAGTATGTCTCAAGAGGCACAAGGTCCTGCTATCACTGTAGAAGATAAGGTTAAATAATGTCATAGGTTGAGGTTTGTAAGGTGAAATTATTATAAAGCTGTATTATGCTGTTTTTATTTTTTTCAGTAGATACCTCTTCTAATGTGCTTGAGATTTTTCCTCATTTTGCTGGTTACTTCTTTTCTCCTTTGGAGTTCATGTTCCTTCAGAACCGTTATGTGGGGGACATCCCTTTTAGAATCAATATTTATTACAGTAAATACTGTCTAATTGTATTGATCAGAGTGTTGATAAATCCACACAGATGCCCAAAAGTCGTCTCAGGTAAGATCCAAGTGTAAAGGCTCCTCATTGTCTCATAGGGACTGATGGTAAAGGTATTTGGGCAGATGTTTAAGACCTGAAGAAGGTTAATAGAAGAGTTGGAAAAGAGTTCTATTCAGAGAGGTTGAGAACCGATCAGTAGGAGGATAGTGCAGAAAGTCAGTGGATCTTCACTGATCCTCATACTCACGTTAAATGCCATAAATCACATTTGTATCATCTCTTATATATGTGATGCTTATGAAGCCTTCACTTACATGACTACCACCAAGCTCTCCTGCTCTAAAACCTCTAATCCTTTGGACCTGTGACACAGCACTCTGGGGCTCTTCTCTCTCTGGGACATGGTCTGGCTGCTTACCTTTCTCTGTTGGGTCACAGTGGGCTCAATTCTATGCCCCTTTTGTTGGAATTTACACATCATCCCTATGTTCATTAAAGGGAAAATAAACTCAAAACTGAATTCCCTACAAAAGATTAAATTATTTGTGATGACAAATAAACATTATTATGTAATTTGGCTTGATATTCCTGTAATATAACTGCCCCAAAGAGGCTGGAGTGCATGGTGCAGACTCTATAACTCTAACCCTGCAACATGATACACCGTGATTGCTTGGTCAGTGCAGGCACTCATCTGCCCCTAAATGGCTACAGAAAGGTAAAATATACTCAAGGCTTTTAAGGGGTATGTTACTGGACTTCATAACAGCACGTTTCACTAAAAAATTATTTTAAATGGTTTTAAACTATTTTTTCATGTAAGTATTTTGTAATGTAGTATGTAATTAGTGATATGTACTTTACTTATATAAAATTGCTTTAATGTTCCTTTATGCAAATCATCAACATCATCTTTGTGCTAACACCCAAATCTACCTCTTTTTGCTCGTATCTTCAGTTGTTTATCCAGCATTTCCCTCTTGGATGTCCTCTCATTTTTTTAAGGCTGAGTATCTCCAAAACTGACATATTTTCTCCCCTCTTCCCTGTAGCCTCAGGATTGCTAAATCAGCATTTGTAGCAAATACCTTATTTTAGCAGAAGCCGAAGCGCATTTAAGGACATTTATATTAAAGGGAAATTAATCCCCCAAAAAATTGTGATAGAGATATGGAGGATTTTAATCTCTTGCTTTTATCTCCACCATAATTGTAATGAATTTTGATATTGCCCTGGCATGAGCTTTACCTAAGCAGCAATCAAAAATGTATCTACTGCTGAGGAGTTCTAATAAGGACAAAACAGCTGTCCAGTAGTAATTTCTTTCATGTAATTTGCAAGAGTCCATGAGCTAGTGACGTATGGGATATACATTCCTACCAGGAGGGGCAAAGTTTCCCAAACCTCAAAATGCCTATAAATACACCCCCCACCGCACCCACAATTCAGTTTTACAAACTTTGCCTCCTATGGAGGTGGTGAAGTAAGTTTGTGCTAGATTTCTACGTTGATATGCGCTTTTGAGCATGCTGAAGCCCGGTTCCTCTCAGAGTGCAGTGAATGACAGAGGGATGTGAAGGGAGTATTACCTATTGAATGCAATGGTCATCCTAACGGGGATCTATTTCATAGGTTCTCTGTTATCGGTCGTAGAGATTCATCTCCTACCTCCCTTTTCAGATCGACGATATACTCGTATATACCATTACCTCTGCTGATTCTCGTTTCAGTACTGGTTTGGCTATCTACTTTATGTAGATGGGTGTCTTTTGGTAAGTATGTTTTCCTTTATTAAGACACTCTCAGCTATGGTTTGGCACTTTAAATGTAAAGTTCTAAATATAATGTTTGTACTTATATTTGCCATGATTCAGGTTTATCAGTATATTTCCTTTTTGCAGACTGTCAGTTTCATTTTGGGAAATGCACATATAATTAAAAAAAAAAAAATTCTTACCTGAAATTTTCAAATTGACTTTCTTCTAAATTGCGGGCTCACGGGTGCGCAGAATGCTATAATTTATTGCGTCATTCTTGGCGCGAGACTTTTTTGGCGCGAGAATTACATTTGTTGACGTATTTTCGGCATTTCCGGCGTCTTAGTTGGCGGCGAGAATTTTCACGTAGTTGCGTCATCTATGACGCTCGTGTTTGTTGCAGAAGTTTTTGGCGCCAAAAATATTTTGTCAGTTGTGGGCGTCATACATGGCGCCAGACTATTGACATTATTTAAGTCTTCATGTATTTTTGCTTCTGGTTTCCAGAGGCTTATTCTGTTTGCATTTTTTCCCATTCCTGAAACTGCCATATAAGGAAATTGATAATTTTGCTTTATATGTTGTTTTTTCTATTACATATTGCAAGATGTCACAATCTGACCCTGTATCAGAATCTACTTCTGGAATGCTGCTGCCTGATGTCGGTTCTACCAAAGCTAAGTGCATTTGTTGTAAACTTGTGGTAACTGTACCTCCGGCTGTAATTTGTGATAGTTGTCATGACAAACTTTTACACGCAGAAAATATTTCCATTAGTAGTAATCCATTACCTGTTGTTATTACTTCAACATCTAATGCTCAGGATATTCCTGTTAATGTGAGAGAATTTGTGTCTAATTCTATTCAGAAGGCTTTGTCTGTCATACCACCTTCTAATAAACGTAAAAGGTATTTTAAAACTTCTCATAAAATTGATGAATTTTTAAATGACCGACAACATTCTGATGTATCTATCTCTGATGAGGATCTATCTGGTTCAGAAAATTCTGCCTCAGATATTGACACTGACAAATCTTGTATATTCGTTCCTTATTGAAAGAGGTGTTGATTGCATTAGATATGGAGGAGACTAGTCCTCTTGATATTAAAATTAGTAAACGTTTAAATTCAGTTTTTAGACCTCATGTAGTTATTCCAGAGGTTTTTCCAGTTCCTGATGCGATTTCAGATGTAATTTCTAGGGAATGGAATAGACTGGGTACTTCTTTTACTCCTTCTTCAAGATTTAAGAAGCTGTACCCTTTGCCATCTGATAGATTGGAGTTTTGGGAAAAGATCCCCAAAGTTGATGGGGCCATCTCTACTCTTGCTAAACGTACTACTATTCCTACGGCAGATAGTACTTCTTTTAACGATCCTTTAGATAGGAAACTTGAAACTTATCTAAGGCTTATTTATGTTCAGGTCATCTTCTTAGGCCTGCTATTTCTTTGGGTAATGTTGCAGCTGCTTCAACCTTTTGGTTGCAAACCCTAGCGCAACAAGTATCAGATCATAATGTGTATAGCATTGTTAAGTTAATTCAACATGCTAATAATTTCATTTGTGATGCCATTTTTTATATCATCAGCATTGATGTCAGATATATGTCTTTAGCTATATTAACTAGAAGAGCTTTATGGCTTAAATCTTGGAATGCTGATATGACTTCTAAATCAACGTTGCTATCTCTCTCTTTCCAAGGTAATAAATTATTTGGTTCTCAGTTGGATTTAATTATTTCAACTGTCACTGGGGGGAAGGGAGCTTTTTTGCCTCAGGATAAAAAAATGGTAAATTTAAGGCTGCTAATCGTTTTCGTTCCTTTCGACAAAATAAGGAACAGAAACCTGATCCTTCCCCTAAGGGAACGGTTTCCAATTGGAAGCCTTCTTCAGTCTGGAATAAATCCAAGCCATTTAAAAGATCTAAATCAGCCCCCAAGTCCGCATGAAGGTGCGGCCCTCATTCCAGCTCAGCTTGTAGGGGGCAGACTAAAATTCTTCAAGGATGTTTGGATCAATTCAATCCAAAATCATTGCATTCAGAACATTGTTTCTCAAGGGTACAGAATAGGTTTCAAGGTAAGACCGCCTGTGAGAAGTTTCTTTCTCTCACGCATTCCAGTGAACCCAGAAAAGGCTCAGGCTTTCCTGAAGTGTGTTTCAGACCTGGAGGTATCTGGGGTAATTGTGTCAGTTCCTGTTCAGGAAGGGGGTCTGGGGTTTTATTCAAATCTGTTCATTGTCCCAAAGAAGGAGAATTCTTTCAGACCAGTTCTAGATCTAAAAATTTTGAACCGTTATGTGAGAATACCAACATTCAAAATGGTGACTATAAGGACTATTCTGCCTTTTGTTCAGCAAGGGCATTATATGTCCACAATAGACTTACAGGATGCATATCTTCATATTCCGATTCATCCAGATCACCATCAGTTCCTGAGATTCTCTTTTCTAGACAAGCATTAACAATTTGTTGCTCTTCCTTTTGGCCTAGCGAAAGCTCCAAGGATCTTTTCAAAGGTCCTCGGTGCCCTACTCTCTGTAAACAGAGAGCAGGGTATTGCAGTGTTTCCTTATTTGGACGATATCTTGGTACTTGCTCAGTCTTTACGTTGTTTCTTCAAAAACATGGTTGGAGGATCAATTTACCAAAAAGTTCTTTGACTCCTCAGACAAGGGTAACCTTTTTAGGTTTCCAAATAGATTCAGTATCCATGACTTTGTCTCTGACAGACAAGAGATGTCTGAAATTGGTTGCAGCTTGTCGGAACCTTAAGTTTCAATCATTTCCTTCAGTAGCTATGTGCATGGAGGTTTTAGGTCTCATGACTGCAGCATCGGACGCGATCCCTTTTGCTAGTTTTCACATGAGACCTCTTCAGCTTTGTATGCTGAATCAATGGTGCAGGGATTATACAAGGATATCACAATTAATATCCTTAAATCCCAATGTTCGTCTATCTCTGATTTGGTGGTTAGATCACCATCGTTTAGTTCAAGGGGCCTCTTTTGTTCGTCCAACCTGGACTGTGATCAAAGCAGATGCGAGTCTTTCAGGTTGGAGAGCTGTCTGGGGATCTCTGACAGCGCAGCGGGTTTGGAAATCTCAAGAGGCGAGATTATCAATCAATATTTTGGAACTCCGTGCGATTCTCAGAGCTCTTCAGTTTTGGCCTCTTCTGAAGAGAGAACTGTTTATTTGTTTTCAGACAGACAACTATGGCGTATGTCAATCATCAAGGTGGGACTCACAGTCCTCAAGCTATGAAAGTAGTATCTCGGATACTTGCTTGGGCGGAATCCAGCTCCTGTCTAATTTCTGCGGTCCATATCCCAGGTATAGACAATTGGGAAGCGGATTATCTCAGTCACCAGACTTTACATCCGGGAGAGTGGTCTCTTCACCCAGATGTGTTTTTTCAGATTGTTCAGATGTGGGGGCTTCCAGAAATAGATCTGATGGCTTCTCATCTAAACAGGAAACTTTCCAGGTCCAGGGATCCTCAGGCGGAAGCAGTGGATGCGTTGACACTTCCTTGGAGTTATCATCCTGCTTATATCTTTCCGCCTCTAGTTCTTCTTCCAAGAGTGATTTCCAAAATCATAATGGAGCGTTCGTTTGTACTGCTGGTGGCTCCAACATGGCCACACAGGTTTTGGTATGCAGATCTTGTTCGGATGTCCAGTTGCCAACCTTGGCCACTTCCGTTAAGGCCAGACCTTCTATCTCAAGGCCCATTTTTCCATCAGGATCTCAAATCATTAAATTTGAAGGTATGGAGATTGAACGCTTAGTACTTAGTCATAGAGGTTTCTCTGACTCAGTGATTAATACTATGTTGCAGGCTCGTAAATCTGTGTCTAGAAAGATTTATTATCAATTTTGGAAGACTTACATTTCATGGTGTTCTCATAAATTCTCTTGGCATTCTTTTAGAATTCCTAGAATTTTACAGTTTCTTCAGGATGGTTTAGATAGTTTGTCTGCAAGTTCCTTGAAAGGACAAATCTCTGCTCTTTCTGTTCTATTTCACAGAAAAATTGCTAATCTTCCTGATATTCATTGTTTTGTACAGGCTTTGGTTCGTATTAAGCCTGTCATTAAATCAATCTCTCCTCCTTGGAGTCTTAATTTGGTTTTGAAAGCTTTACAGGCTCCTCCGTTTGAGCCTATGCATTCTCTGGACATTAAATTACTTTCTTAGAAAGTATTGTTCCTTTTGGCCATCTCTTCTGCTCGAAGAGTTTCTGAATTATCTGCTCTTTCTTGTGAGTCTCCTTTTCTGATTTTTCATCAGGATAAGGCGGTCTTGCGGACTTCATTTACATTTTTACCTAAGGTTGTGAATTCCAACAACATTAGTAGAGAAATTGTTGTCCCTTCTTTGTGTCCTAATCCTAAGAATTCTCTGGAGAGATCTTTACATTCTTTGGATGTGGTAAGAGCTTTGAAATATTATGTTGAAGCTACTAAAGATTTCAGAAAGACTTCTTGTCTATTTGTTATCTTTTCTGGTTCTAGGAAAGGTCAGAAGGCTTCTGCCATTTCTTTGGCATCTTGGTTAAAGCTATTGATTCATCATGCTTATTTGGAGTCGGGTAAATCCCCGCCTCAGAGGATTACGGCTCATTTTACTAGGTCAGTTTCTACTTCCTGGGCTTTTAGGAATGAAGCTTCTGTTGATCAGATTTGCAAAGCATCAACTTGGTCTTCTTTGCATACCTTTACTAAATTCTACCATTTTGATGTTTTTTCTTCTTCAGAAGCAGTTTTTGGTAGAAAAGTACTTCAGGCAGCTGTTTCAGTTTGATTCTTCTGCTTATAATTTCAGTTTTTTTCATTATAAGATTAAAACTTTTGATCTGGGTTGTGGATTAATTTTGCAGCGGAATTGGCTGTCTTTATTTTTATCCCTCCCTCTCTAGTGACTCTTGCGTGAAGTGCCACATCTTGGGTATTTGCTATCCCATACGTCACTAGCTCATGGATGCAAATTACATGAAAGAAAACATAATTTATGTAGGAATTTACCTGATAAATTCATTTCTTTCATATTGGCAAGAGTCCATGAGACCCACCCTTTTTATGGTGGTTATGATTTTTTTTTGTATAAAGCACAATTATTCCAATTCCTTGTTGATGCTTTCGCTCCTTTCTTATCACCCCACTTCTTGGCTATTCGTTAAACTGAATTGTGGGTGTAGTGGGGGTGTATTTATAGGCATTTTGAGGTTTGGGAAACTTTGCCCCTCCTGGTAGGAATGTATATCCCATACGTCACTAGCTCATGGACTCTTGCCAATATGAAAGAAATGAATTTATCAAGTAAATTCTTACATAAATTATGTTTTTTGTATTTGCTGCACTTAAAGGGACAGTCAAGTCCAAAAAAAAACTTTCATGATTTAAATAGGGCATGCAATTTTAAACAACTTTACAATTTTCTTTTATCACCAATTTTGCTTTGTTCTCTTGGTATTCTTAGTTGAAAGCTAAACCTAGGACGTTCATATGCTAATTTCTTAGACCTTGAAGACTGCCTCTAATCTGAATGCATTTTTGACCACTAGAGGGCATTAGTTCATTTGTTTCATATAGATAACATTGAGCTCATGCACGTGAAGTGACCTAGGAGTGAGCACTGATTGGCTAAAATGCAAGTCTGTCAAAATAACTGAAATAAGGGGGCAGTTTGCAGAGGCTTAGATACAAGGTAATCACAGAGGTAAAACACGTATTACTATATCTGTGTTGGTTATGCAAAACTTGGGAATGGGTAATAAAGGTATTTTCTTTCTTTTGTAAACAACACAAATTCTGGTGTTGACTGACCCTTTAACACAGTAATTGAAGCAAAAACACTGAAATGTTGCATATCTAATTTGCATATCTTACCCAGAATCCTCTAGTGCATTGGTAACATTGTATATGGAGTTTTTTTTGGGTGAAGGCAAGCGGGAAATCTTGCCTAGATGTGCTAATTGCCTATGCAATCATTTCTAGTGATTCAGACAGAGCATACAATTTTTAAACAGCTTCCAATTTACTTCTTTTATCATAGTTGATTCATTCCCATGGTTTTCTTTATTGAAGAGATACCCAGGTAACTGTCTGGAGCACTACATATCAGGAAATAGTGCCCACATCTACTGCTCTTGCAGATGGATAAAATTCTTCATAACTGCTGCCATATCTCCCTGCTTTTCAAGAAAATTTACCATGAGACCAAAGAAAATTTGTTAATAAAAGTAAATGTAGAAAGATGTTTAAAATGACATGCTCTATCTGAATCATGAAGAAAAAATGTTGTGTTTCATGTCTCTTTAAATATTTGAATAATTGAGAGAGACGTACCAGGAAAGAAGCAGCACTAATGTAACGCCCTGCTCTGTAGTGGAGGGTAGGGATAAAAAAGAGTTAAAGAAAAGGTGTTGGTTTTCTCCTTTTGTTCAGGGTTGCAGTTTAAACTCTATGATTCATGTGCTTCTCTTGTTATTTCAATAGGCTTCCTACAATGTTCAATAATCTTGTTGATAGACTGGATGCTTCTTCTATGAAACTTTCTTTAACCCTTTAAGGACACAGCTTTCAGTTTGCTCAATTGGTTTATGACGGAAAAATTCCGTCATATGTCCTTAAGAGGTTAAAGGGCCATGATACCCAAATGTTTAAACACTTGAAAGTGATGCAGCATAGCTGTAGAAAGCTGATTAGAAAATATCACCTGAACATCTCTATGTAAAAAAGAAAGATATTTTACCTCAAAAGTTCCTCAGTAGCCACATCCCATTGTAAAGGATTTCTAAGCAGCATATTAGTATGTCTGTCCTGGGACAGCTGAAAAGATGAGCCTCGTGCACTCTCATATTATTTCCCTATTCAGATTAGGGAAGTTTACAATGAAATCTCATGAGAGTTAAGTCAAATCTCATGAGATCACAGTAAAAGAGTTCATGACCTCAGCACTGCTGATGCTGATTGGCTGCTGTTCATTTCTTCATTTATTTTTTTTTACCTGCAGCTGGGCAGTAACTGAGTATAACTTTTTACACAGAACTTACTCTGCTTAGCTGAGGAGATTGTGAGGTAAAATATCTTCCTTTTTTACATAGAGATGCTCAGGTGATATTTTACAGTCAGCTTTTTACAGTTATACTGCATCAGTTTCAAGTGATTTAGCATATGAGTATTATGTCCCTTTAAAATAATCTAAAATGTTTCATACTGTTTTTCAATAATAAAAAAAAAAAAGCTTAAATTGTTTAACTTTATTGACTTAACAACACCATCTAGGAACTGACTGGTTTCTTCAGTTTTGACTGATTGAAAGAAAAAAAAAAAAATAGCAAAGATTATTTTCCTGGAGTTATTATTATTATTTTTTTATCTCTATGAATCAATGTATCCTCGTCAGCCAAGGTACTGAGAGTGGTGGTCATAGAATTGATTCCTTGTTTCATAGCTCAGTGAAATAATACATATAAGGATCTCCTCTGATGTTACATCTGTCACAGTGATATTTTCTTTTAATTGGTGGCTGCTGAAGCACAGGGGGTGAGATTACATGCAGCGTAGGTTTCAGCGCAACTGCTGAACCCACACCACCCCTAAGTTCACCTCGCACTTCAGGTGAATCACATATAAGGCGCCGTCAGTCGGATAAACTGGCGAGGTTCAGAAATGTGTGGAAATACAAATTTCTGGAGTCGCCAGTGACTTACACAGTATATGAACTGCGGGCACCTAAATAAAAAACAAAAAAAATTAAAATCGCCTGTAAAAATCTAACACGCCTCCCAAAAATTAAACCGACCTGCCAAAATCCCTATATCCCTCCACATCACAACTACTAATAAAAGAATTAACCCCTAAACTGCCAACCCCCTAACATCGCAATCTAACTTAATACACTATTAACCCCTAATACGCCAACCCCCACATTGCAAAGTGCCTAATAGTTATTAACCTTTAATCCGCCAATCCCCCACAACGCAAACTACCTAATTAACCCCTAAACCACCCTCAATGCAAAGTACCTATTAACACTTTTAACCCCTAATCTGCCACCCACCCACAAGCAAAGTACCTAATTACCCTATTTACCCGTAAACTGCCAAACCCCCACAACGCAATCTACCTAATTAACCTATTAACCCCTAAATGGCCAACCCCCCACAATGCAAAGTATCAATCTAATAACTAAGCCCCCTAACTCCAATTAAGCTACAATTACATAAAATAAAAAAGACTACCTTAAAAAATATTTTAAAATTACACAAAATAAAAAATCCTATCTTTACATGAAAATAAAAAAATCGAACGGCTAGATTACGAGTTGTGCGTTAGGCTGAAAAAGCAGTGTTAACAGGTCCTAACGCTGCTTTTTCACTAGCACTGCTATTACAAGTCTTGCAGGTTTAGGGGCACCGCACACTAGACCTTACCGCAAAACGACTTATGTAAACTTCGTAAACTCTTTTTTCTATGGGACTTCCATAGCGCTGGTATTACGAGTCTGTCCTGGGATGCCAAAAAGTGAGCGGTACACCCTCTACCTCCAAGATCCCTAACGCATTTTAAAGTCAGTAGTTAAGAGTTTTATGGTACAACGCCGTAACATAAAACTCATAACTAAAGTGCTAAAAAGTACACTAACACCCATAAACTACCTATTAACCCCATAAACCGAGGCCCTCCCGCATCGCAAACACTAAAATTACATTTTTAACCCCTAATCTGCCATTCCGGGCATCGCCGCCACTAGAATAAACATAACCCCTAAACCGCCGCACTCCCTCCTCACAAATACTAGTTAAATATTATTAACCCCTAATCTGCCGTCCCTAACATCCCCGCCACCTACATTATACTTATTAACCCCTAATCTACCGCTCCGGACATCGCCGCCACCTACATTATACTTATAAACCTCTAATCTGCTGCCCCCAACATCGCCGACACCTACATTATTTTTATTAACCCCTAATCTGCCGCCCCCAATGTCGCCGCAACCTACCTACACTTATTAACCCCTAATCTGCCGCCCCCAACGTCGCCGCCACTATAATAAACATATTAACCCCTAAACCTAAGTCTAACCCTAACACCCCCTAACTTAAATATAATTACAATAAATCTAAATAAAAATTAATATTTTTACCTAAATAATTCCTATTTAAAACTAAATACTTACCTATAAAATAAACCCTAAGCTAGCTACAATATAACTAATAGTTACATTGTAGCTATCTTAGGGTTTATTTTTATTTTACAGGCTAGTTTGTATTTATTTTAACTAGGTACAATAGTTATTAACTATTTAATAACTACCTAGCTAAAATAAATACAAAAGTACCTGTAAAATAAAACCTAACCTAAGTAACAATAACTCCTAACACTACACTATAATTAAAGGGACACTGAACCCAATTTTTTTCTTTCTTGATTCATATAGAGCATGCAATTTTAAGCAACTTTCTATTTTACTCCTATTATCAATTTTTCTTCGTTCTCTTGCTATCTTTATTTAAAAAAAGAAGGCATCTAAGCTAAGGAGCCAGGCAATTGTTGTTTCAGACCCGGAGAGCACATGTTTATTGGTGCTGTCCAATCAGCAAGGACAACCCAGGTTGATCACCAAAAATGGGCCGGCATCTAAACTTACATTCTTGCTTTTCAAATGAAGATACCAAGAGAATGAAGAAAATTTGATAGTAGGAGTAACTTAGAAAGTTTCTTAAAATTGCATGCTCTATCTAAGTCACAAAAGAAATTTACTAAATTAAAACAATTAAATAAATTAAATTAAATTTGCTAAAGTACAAAACCCCCCACTAAATTACAGAAAATAATAAACAAATTACAAGATATTTAAACTAATCTAATAGCCTTATCAAAATAAAAAAAGCCCCCCCCCCCCAAATAAAAAAAAAAAACCCTAGCCTAAACTAAACTATAGATTCAAAAAGCATATACAGCAGCACTGAGGAAAAGGAGTAGCAGGGCAATCCTTAGAATTGGTGCATGCAAATGGAATTATTTGGTTTTTTTTTATGAGATATGCATATATTTGTATTTTATGTATGTGTTGTTTCATTTAATTGTATACAGGTGTATTGGTCCCTTTAAATAGAGGTACTATCACCTGACAAACTTACCCTATGATTAAGTGCCTATAGGGCACGAAACTAGTCAGGGAGTTTGGAGCTGTGTATTCTTTTAACACACGTTTAAATAAAAGTTATATTTTTTAACTATTGGATTGTCCTGCTACTCCTTTGCCTCAGTGCTGCTGTATATGCTTTTTGAATCTATATTTTCGGCTACACCGGCCGTTTTTACACAGCTTAGCACCCCTGTTACCTGTTAGCTGCCTGGATCCGCCTCTGGATATGGATTGTGCCGGAACTCCCTGCCTGTAGCAGCCTGGTATTGTTTGTCTAAACTAAACTATCAATAGCCCTTAAAAGGGCCTTTTGCGGTGCATTGACCTGCAGGTAAGTGAGCGGTGAGAGAAAACTGCTCGTTAGCACCGCATAGCCTCTAACGCAAAACTTGTAATCTGGCCGTAAGATTACATAAAAATATAAAAAAACCTAAGATTAAATTAAAATAAAAAATCTAAGATTACAAAAAATAAAAAAATGTAATATTACAGAAAGAAATAAACAAAATTATCCAAAATTAAAAAAATAAACCTTATCTAATACCCATATAAAAGCAAAAAAGCCACCCCAGAAATAAAGAGATTGTCCGAATTAATGTCGCCATTCCATAAAAAAATCAGATCATCAATGTAATGGCCATAGTAAACCAGGTTGGCCCCTGTGCCATAGGAGTAGATATATATCTCCTCAAAAAAAAAAAAACATGAAAAGGTTGGCAAAACTATGGGCAAACCTGGTTCCCATGGCTGTTCCCTTAATTTGTAAATAAAAAGAATCTTGAAAAAACAATTCCGATCTGCCGCAGCTTGAAGCAGTGCTCCAAGACCAATTCACAGAGGTAGAAAAATGGATCTCAAAAAACAGAATTTATGCTTACCTGATAAATTACTTTCTCCAACGGTGTGTCCGGTCCACGGCGTCATCCTTACTTGTGGGATATTCTCTTCCCCAACAGGAAATGGCAAAGAGTCCCAGCAAAGCTGGTCACATGATCCCTCCTAGGCTCCGCCCACCCCAGTCATTCGACCGACGGACAGGAGGAAATATATATAGGAGAAACCATATGATACCGTGGTGACTGTAGTTAGAGAAAATAATTCATCAGACCTGATTAAAAAACCAGGGCGGGCCGTGGACCGGACACACCGTTGGAGAAAGTAATTTATCAGGTAAGCATAAATTCTGTTTTCTCCAACATTGGTGTGTCCGGTCCACGGCGTCATCCTTACTTGTGGGAACCAATACCAAAGCTTTAGGACACGGATGAAGGGAGGGAGCAAATCAGGTCACCTAAATGGAAGGCACCACGGCTTGCAAAACCTTTCTCCCAAAAATAGCTTCCGAAGAAGCAAAAGTATCAAATTTGTAAAATTTGGCAAAAGTGTGCAGTGAAGACCAAGTCGCTGCCTTACATATCTGGTCAACAGAAGCCTCGTTCTTGAAGGCCCATGTGGAAGTGAGCATCGGATAATGCTTTTAAGCCAAAAGGAAAGAGAGGTAGAAGTCGCTTTTTGACCTCTCCTTTTACCAGAATAAACAACAAACAAGGAAGATGTTTGTCTGAAATATTTAGTAGCCTCTAAATAGAATTTTAGAGCACGGACTACGTCCAAATTGTGTAACAAACGTTCCTTCTTTGAAACTGGATTCGGACACAAAGAAGGTACAACTATCTCCTGGTTAATATTTTTGTTGGAAACAACTTTCGGAAGAAAACCAGGCTTAGTACGCAAAACCACCTTATCTGCATGGAACACCAGATAGGGCGGAGAACACTGCAGAGCAGATAACTCTGAAACTCTTCTAGCAGAAGAAATTGCAACCAAAAACAAAACTTTCCAAGATAATAACTTAATATCTACGGAATGTAAGGGTTCAAACGGAACCCCTTGAAGAACTGAAAGAACTAGATTTAGACTCCAGGGAGGAGTCAAAGGTCTGTAAACAGGCTTGATCCTAACCAGAGCCTGAACAAATGCTTGAACATCTGGCACAGCTGCCAGTCTTTTGTGAAGTAAAACAGATAAAGCAGAGATCTGTCCCTTCAGAGAACTTGCAGATAATCCTTTCTCCAAACCTTCTTGTAGAAAGGATAGAATCTTAGGAATTTTTATCTTGTTCCATGGGAATCCTTTAGATTCACACCAACAGATATATTTTTTCCATATTTTATGGTAAATTTTTCTAGTTACAGGCTTTCTAGCCTGAATCAGAGTATCTATTACAGAATCTGAAAACCCACGCTTTGATAAAATCAAGCGTTCAATCTCCAAGCCGTCAGTTGGAGGGAAACCAGATTCGGATGTTCGAATGGACCCTGAACAAGAAGGTCCTGTCTCAAAGGTAGCTTCCATGGTGGAGCCGATGACATATTCACCAGGTCTGCATACCAAGTCCTGCGTGGCCACGCAGGAGCTATCAAGATCACCGAGGCCCTCTCCTGATTGATCCTGGCTACCAGCCTGGGGATGAGAGGAAACGGTGGGAATACATAAGCTAGGTTGAAGGTCCAAGGTGCTACTAGTGCATCTACTAGGGTCGCCTTGGGATCCCTGGATCTGGACCCGTAGCAAGGAACCTTGAAGTTCTGACGAGACGCCATCAGATCCATGTCTGGAATGCCCCATAATTGAGTTATTTGGGCAAAGATTTCCGGATGGAGTTCCCACTCCCCCGGATGGAATGTCTGACGACTCAGAAAATCCGCTTCCCAATTTTCCACTCCTGGGATGTGGATCGCAGACAAGTGGCAGGAGTGATCCTCCGCCCATTGAATTATCTTGGTCACTTCTTTCATCGCCAGGGAAGTCCTTGTTCCCCCCTGATGATTGATATATGCAACGGTCGTCATGTTGTCTGACTGAAACCTTATGAATTTGGCCTTTGCTAGTTGAGGCCAAGCTCTGAGAGCATTGAATATCGCTCTCAGTTCCAGAATGTTTATCGGGAGAAGAGACTCTTCCCGAGACCATAGACCCTGAGCTTTCAGGGATTCCCAGACCGCGCCCCAGCCCACTAGGCTGGCGTCGGTCGTGACAATGACCCACTCTGGTCTGCGGAAGCTCATTCCCTGTGACAGATTGTCCAGGGTCAGCCACCAACGGAGTGAATCTTTGGTCTTTTGATCTACTTGAATCGTCGGAGACAAGTCTGTATAATCCCCATTCCACTGTCTGAGCATGCACAGTTGTAATGGTCTTAGATGAATTCGTGCAAAAGGAACTATGTCCATTGTTGCAACCATCAATCCTATTACTTCCATGCACTGCGCTATGGAAGGACGAGGAACAGAATGAAGTACTTGACAAGAGCTTAGAAGTTTTGATTTTCTGACCTCTGTCAGAAAAATCCTCATTTCTAAGGAATCTATTATTGTTCCCAAGAAGGGAACTCTTGTTGACGGGGACAGAGAACTTTTTTCTTTGTTCACCTTCCATCCGTGAGATCTGAGAAAGGCTAGGACGATGTCCGTATGAGCCTTTGCTTTTGACAGGGACGACGCTTGAATCAGGATGTCGTCCAAGTAAGGTACTACTGCAATGCCCCTTGGTCTTAGAACCGCTAGAAGGGACCCTAGTACCTTTGTGAAAATCCTTGGAGCAGTGGCTAATCCAAATGGAAGTGCCATAAACTGGTAATGCTTGTCCAGAAAAGCGAACCTTAGGAACTGATGATGTTCCTTGTGGATAGGAATATGTAGGTACACATCCTTTAAATCCACGGTAGTCATAAATTGATTTTCCTGGATAGTAGGTAGGATCGTTCGAATAGTTTCCATTTTGAACGATGGTACCCTGAGAAATTTGTTTAGGATCTTTAGATCCAAAATTGGTCTGAATGTTCCCTCTTTTTTGGGAACTATGAACAGATTGGAATAAAATCCCATTCCTTGTTCTCTTATTGGAACTGGATGTATCACTCCCATCTTTAACAGGTCTTCTACACAATGTAAGAATGCCTGTCTCTTTATTTGGTTTGAAGATAATTGAGACCTGTGGAACCTTCCCCTTGGGGGTAGTTCCTTGAATTCCAGGAGATAACCTTGAGAAACTATTTCTAGCGCCCAAGGATCCTGAACATCTCTTGCCCAAGCCTGAGCAAAGAGAGAAAGTCTGCCCCCCACTAGATCCGGTCCCGGATCGGGGGCTATCCCTTCATGCTGTTTTGGTAGCAGTGGTAGGCTTCTTGGCCTGCTTACCCTTGTTCCAGCCTTGCATTGGTTTCCAGGCTGGTTTGGGTTGTGAAGTATTACCCTCTTGCTTAGAGGATACAGAATTAGAGACTGGTCCGTTTCTGCGAAAGGGACGAAAATTAGGCTTATTATTAACCTTAAAAGACCTATCCTGTGGGAGGGCGTGGCCCTTTCCCCCAGTGATGTCTGAAATAATCTCTTTCAAATCAGGTCCAAATAATGTTTTACCTTTGAAAGGAATGTTAAGCAATTTTGTCTTGGAAGACACATCCGCTGACCAAGACTTTAGCCAAAGCACTCTGCGCGCCACGACAGCAAACCCTGAATTTTTCGCCGCTAATCTAGCTAATTGCAAAGCGGCATCTAAAACAAAAGAGTTAGCCAATTTAAGTGCTTGAACTCTGTCCATAACCTCCTCATACGAAGATTCTTTACTGAGCGATTTTTCTAGTTCCTCGAACCAGAAACACGCTGCCGTAGTGACAGGAACAATGCATGAAATTGGTTGTAGAAGGTAACCTTGCTGTACAAAAATCTTTTTAAGCAAACCCTCTAATTTCTTATCCATAGGATCTTTGAAAGCACAACTATCTTCGATAGGAATAGTAGTGCGTTTGTTTAGAGTAGAAACCGCCCCCTCGACCTTGGGGACTGTCTGCCATAAGTCCTTTCTGGGGTCGACTATAGGAAATAATTTCTTAAATATAGGGGGGGGAACAAAAGGTATGCCGGGCCTTTCCCACTCTTTATTTACTATGTCCGCCACCCGCTTGGGTATAGGAAAAGCGTCGGGGGGCACCGGAACCTCTAGGAACTTGTCCATCTTACATAATTTCTCTGGAATGACCAAATTGTCACAATCTTCCAGAGTAGATAACACCTCCTTAAGCAGTGCGCGGAGATGTTCTAATTTAAATTTAAATGTCACAACATCAGGTTCAGCTTGATGAGAAATTTTTCCTGAATCTGAAATTTCTCCATCAGACAAAACCTCCCTCATGGCCCCTTGAGATTGGTGTGAGGGTATGTCAGAACAGTTATCATCAGCGTCCTCTTGCTCTTCAGTGTTTAAAACAGAGCAATCGCGCTTTCTCTGATAAGTAGGCATTTTGGATAAAAGATTTGCTATGGAGTTATCCATTACAGCCGTTAATTGTTGCATGGTAATAAGTATTGGCGCACTAGATGTACTAGGGGCCTCCTGTGTGGGCATAACTGGTGTAGACACAGTAGGGGATGATGTAGTATCATGTTTACTCCCCTCATTTGAGGAATCATCTTGGGCAATATCATTATCTGTTGCATTACTGTCCTTACTTTGTTTGGACACTATGGCACAATTATCACATAAATTTAAATGGGGAGACACATTGGCTTTCATACATATAGAACATAGCTTATCTGATGGTACAGACATGTTAAACAGGCTTAAACTTGTCAACAAAGCACAAAAAACGTTTTAAAATAAAACCGTTACTGTCACTTTAAATTTCAAACTGAAAACACTTTATTACTGAATATGTGAAAAAGTATGAAGGAATTGTTCAAAATTCACCAAAATTTCACCACAGTGTCTTAAAGCATTAAACGTATTGCACACCAAATTTCAGAGCTTTAACCCTTAAATTACTAGAAAGGCCCCCATCTGAAAAAGGTGTCCAACACAGTGCCTGCCGTTTTTCTAAACGTTCCCCAAGATTATAATACCAATAATTAGTTAGAATCTGCATAATATGCCTAGTAAAGCAATTGTTTTAGCCCAGAAAAATGTCTACCAGTTTTTAAGCCCTTTTTGAAGCCCTTTATTCTTTTATGTTTAACTAAGAAAATGGCTTACCGGTCCCCATGAGGGGAAATGACAGCCTTCCAGCATTACATGGTCTTGTTAGAAATATGGCTAGTCATACCTTAAGCAGAAAAGTCTGCTGTTTCCCCCAACTGAAGTTATCTCATCTCAACAGTCCTGTGTGGAAACAGCAATCGATTTTAGTTACTGTCTGCTAAAAATCATCTTCCTCTTACAAACAGAAATCTTCATCCTTTTCTGTTTCAGAGTAAATAGTACATACCAGCACTATTTTAAAATAACAAACACTTGATAGAAGAATAAAACTACAAAAAACTCTTAACCATCTCCGTGGAGATGTTGCCTGTGCAACGGCAAAGAGAATTACTGGGGTGGGCGGAGCCTAGGAGGGATCATGTGACCAGCTTTGCTGGGACTCTTTGCCATTTCCTGTTGGGGAAGAGAATATCCCACAAGTAAGGATGACGCCGTGGACCGGACACACCAATGTTGGAGAAAACAAACTCTTCCTAAACACTGACAAAACTGTCACAATGATCTTTGGAACGGGACCTAAATTACACAAATTACAAAATTCCCATCTACGCATCAAAACAAAATCCAATTGCACGCTGACCGCAGTCCACTCTTTCAAATACTTGGGTATGTTGTTAGACCTTAATCTATCTTTTGGTCTCCACATAGAAAAACTTGCATCTAAACTTTACCCAAAACTAGGTGCCCTGTACAGAAACAAATCCTGCCTCAGCCCTAGAGTAAAGGAAAAGATTGTACAGCAAATGCTGATGCCTATCATGGATTACGGGGACGTAGTATACGCACCTGCACCGCAAACTCACCTTAATAAACTTAATACATTGTATAACTCGTTCTGCCGCTTTGTGCTACAATGTAACTACAGGATCCACCATTGTGACATGCTAAAAGAACTAAACTGGCTGTCACTGGAATCCAGACGCACCCTCCATCTTTCCTGCCTTGTGTTTAAGAGCCTTTCTGGGAAGCTCCCACCCTACCTGAGCAGAATGCTCTCCCCGGCTATTCCCACCTCCTATAACCTCCGATCCAATACCAGCACATTATTTAGTTTGCCTCAATACAAAAAGAAAGCAGCTCGATCCTCCTTTTCCTACAGAGCACCACAATTATGGAACGACCTCCCGCACACTTTCAAACCTTCCCCAAGCCTAATATCCTTTAAGAGATCCCTCTCTACATATCTCAAAACAGAATGCACCTGTCATGGTTGATTAATTACCTGTTCTATGTTAAATTTTGTATATATTGTGTATTAATATTGTTTTTGTATTTTATTGTACCCTATTGTATCAATGCAATGTCTTGTGGACCCAGGACATACTTGAAAACGAGAGAAATCTCAATGTATCCTTCCTGGTAAAATATTTTATAAATAAAATATTTATAAATAAATGTTATCCATAGAAAGTTATCAGTATTTTGAATATTTCGAAGTTGATATAAAAGATATGTAATGTCCCTAATATGTGAAGGTAATGCAATGACAATATTTTGTAAAAATTGATCAACATAGAAAGACATTGTATATACTTGGATCTGTAATTTTTAGAAAATTTCTTTCCTCTTTATTGAGAATACCCAAATCAAACCATTTGTCTATTAATAGAGAATAAGTAAGTGAAGAACAACTAGTGGGGTCTTTTGTTAGAATCTGATAATATTCACTGTCCCTAAAGATCCTATGTGCTTCTTCAAGGTAGTCCCTAATATTTTAAATGATTATTCCCCCTCCTTTATCCTCACCATGAATAATGATGTCGTGGTTTTTCTAAAAATTATGCAAAGCTTTCTTTTCCCAATACTCATATAGTAGCTCTTTTTGTTATGTAATGCAGAATCTTTTTCCAAATCTTCTATCACTAAATTTTGATAAAGATCTATAAGATGACTATTGATGTTTGTAGGATTTAAGTTAGATTTGTTTCTAACTCCAGTATGTATATAATCATTATAAAGACAAGATGTTAGAGATCAGATGTTTGTGGAGGTATTGAAATAATCATCATTGTGTAATGTAGGATTTGTGGAAATAAACTGAAAATTGGTGCTATCCATTCTTTTCTTTTTCAAATTTGTATCTGCAAAATATTTTTGTAGTCTTAATTTCCAGGTAAACCTGTTGACATCAACAGAGATGTTAAAAACATTATGTGGATTAGGGGGACAATAAGAAAGACCTCTTTTGAGTACTCTTTTTTTTCTTCTATAGTGAGGGGATGTGATGACAAATTGAAAGTCCCTTGGTCTAATTTGGATCATTTCTCTTTCTTGGCGGTAAGGGCTCTACCTCTAGAGCCTCGTTTTCTGCTTGATGTGGTCTTTTTCCTAGCCTCTGTATAGGTGCCTCCCTTACCCTGTCCCAGCCTATCTCTAAAAAAGGTTTGGATGTGCTTGGTGAATTGGAATCAGAGACATCTCCATCAAAGATTTGATCTAATGCTTCATATCTGTTAGGATGTGTAAAAGATGGGTGAGTTCCAAATTCTTGGAAAGAGAGCCTTCTAAATTGAGGTTGTTCTTTAAATGAGCTGTGATAACGTGGTGTATTGGAATTGAAATGTCTGTGATAGTGGTTTATTTGATGGTGGTTATGAGGTGAATAATAATTGGATGTATTCTGGTTATGATGTCTAAAATGATTGTTGGAAGAGATTTGATGATTACCTCTGGGGCTATTGTCAAAATTCGATCTAGTCTTGTGATAATGATTAGATCCCTAGGTAGAAAAATGATTAGTGTTATTCAACCTTTGGAGTGTCGTCTCATATAGGAGTTCTGGTGACTATTGTGATAATTCGTGTAGTTATAGTTGTTTCTCCTAACTTGGTGATTATTTTGTTTGAAATGTAGGATGTGATGGTCTCTGTGTGTTTGATGAGATGTAATTGGGTTGAAGGACACATGATGATTGTTTTGATGTCTAATGTTATTGTGGCGTGTCTTGTGTTGTACTTTAATCCGCCTACTACTAGATTCGTTAGGTGTATAAGATGTTTCAAAATTAACCGCTTGATTTTGACAGTTTAAAGTGTATACACAATTATTAAGATAGTCCTCATGATCTCTTTGTCATTTTTTGTTTTTTACACTCACAATATTTTCTTGGTATTTGTCTGTTCGTTCATTAATGTCTGCATTAAGTTTGGCATATTCTGGATTGTTTTGATGACACAATAGATCTTTCTGTATTTTCTCAATATTTGTGTTGCATCTATTGTACAACTTTCTTCTATGTTCAATTAAAATATTCATCAAATTAAAAGAGCACTCACTGAGAGCTTTAAACCATTTTCTTATTAAATGGAAAGAGTCCACAGCTGCATTCATTACTTTTGGTAAATAAGAACCTGGCCACTAGGAGGAGGCAAAGACATCCCAGCCAAAGGCTTAACTACTCCTCCCACTCCCCTCATCCCCCAGTCATTTTTTCCCTTTCGTCCCAGGAGGTTGGCAGAGAAGTTTCAGAATTGATTTTGTCTCTTATGGAGGGTGGTACTCTTCGGCATGGGACAGGAGTTTTAAGTAATCCTGTCAGTCTCTCAGTGAGAGCTTGGATGAAAGTTAGAGCCCGGAGATGCAGGAAGAGTCTTTCTGCGAAACCATCCCGACTCATGTTAACAGCTCCTCAAGCAATCAGCGTTGTTGAACTCTGCTTTCTTCTATCAAGTCCATGGCGGAGGCGATGCTACTATCCGTCACGCTTGAAGGGCCGTGTTCCTGTTCCACAGCGTAGATTCTGGTAAGATAGTTTCATTTTACTTTCTTCATGAATGAACTGTAATACAGATGTTTTCCCGAGAGGCTACCACCTTGCAGGTCTAACTTAACATAAGGGTCTCAGTGAGTCTCCTTTAGTATCTTGGAATCAAGGGTAAATATCTCCTGAGGGGGGTTATTGAACAGGGGGGTTTATAATCATGTTTGTTATGTGATTCAACCTGCTTATGTGTGGTGTTTACTGGGCTCGTGGTTTGGAACATTGAGGCCTTTGGAAGTGATGCGACCTTAGGGTTGGGCGCACTTTTTTGGACTATATGGTTCACCTTGTGGTCGGGCGCATTCCCGACCGTGTGGCGAAGGAGAAATTCTAGTCCGCAGGGGCCTGGTATTAGGAGGTAGTGAGTGCCCCAGCCATTGTGGGTGTCAGGTGCCGTTTTTGTTTTACTTCTTTAGTCCATATTTGCATATGCTCTATTCTCAGGATTCTGATGCTGAGACTGTTCAAATTTCAGATTCAGTTATGGAGGATTCTGATGCTGAGACTGTTTTAATTTCAGATTCAGATTCTGTGTCTGGTGAAGAATTCGGATTGGCCTCGTTGACACATGTCAACCAGTTTTGTTCTGTATGCCATATGAGAATGCCTTGTTCCTCTGGCTGAGGGAATCAAGGGACAGCTGAGCCATCCGCCTCTGGGGGTCCCGTCCTCTGAGAGGCGAGTTCCCTACCGCTCCATACTTCTAAACATGCGGGTTACCCAGTTTATGATTATTCCTCCTTGCAGTGCGGCGTGTTCCCCCTGGGGGGTTGCAGCACGTTTTCGCTTTCACATATTCTTGGCGATTATTCGTCTGCAGAGCCCAGACATTTATGCACGTTTGTGCTCGTGCCCTATTGTCCTTGGTCTACCGCCCTGGGGAGGGCCTGTACAGTTCCCTGCAGGTGTAACTGTCCCTGAGTGTTGTGCCTTTCGTTACAGAGTTGCGCGCCTTCGCGTCTTACTCAGACAGGTTTTTCAATTACTAAATGATCCTATCCTTATTGGATACGGGAATTTTCAGTCTGCTTCGAATGGTGCACCTCATTAGACATGTGGGGATGATGTAATCTCCTGACTGTTCTTTTTTGAGATCCTTCACAGTTTTTGGAAGATTAGGGCTCCGTTTGGCTGGTCCTGCTGTAAGCCTGTTTCCTTATTGGGCGTTAACCTACGGGTTGCCTTGTATTTTCTTTTTATCTGATGGATGTCTTTTATTTTGTTTATTTGTTTCCTTCGGGAATATTAAACTGGGATCGATACTCTCTGTTACTTCTACGGAAGTGTTTTTGGGGACATGTTAGTCCTCTGTTTGTCTGTTTTCCCTTCTTCCCCTCTGAGGGAGGATTTATGCAGCTTGACGGTTAGGATCCGGGTTGCAGGCTGGTCCTGTAGGGTTCGGTTCCGTCTGTGGCTGTTCAGACACGTGGCGCTGTTCTGATTGACTGGTCCGGTTGAGGCGTCGAGTACTCATATCTTTATTTTTACATTCAACTAAGCATTCTAGAGGACCTGTGGGTCTGCAAGGTAGGAAGGATTGTCTCAGTCCCTATAGCCTTCTTTTGGATGACTGGGTCAGTGGAGTTTCCGCTGCATCATTTTCTCTTGCGTCTGGTATTGTCGGAACTCTAGAGTTTCCTCCCCCAAGAGTTGGAGGGCTTAGTGCCTTCTTACCACTGGGTGAGCGGTCTGGCCTTTTTTCTTTTGAGGTTTTGGGATGTCCTTTTGGGACTTGGTACTCTGCAGCTAGTAGTTTGAAGGGTAGTTTAGCTGCCTTGCAGCGTATGGTTTGCAAAATGTAACCAGCTGCAGCTATTGCACATCAACCTTTTTTGGTCTTCCTCTGTGGTCTCCAGGTTAGGTCTCCTTTTAGGGGCCTAGGAGATGTTTGTTCCCTGTTAGGGACACTGGGCGTGGTCTCCTTGGGCTTGCTTGGGGTTCCTCCCGGTGCTGGGGATGGTTCACGCTACTTCTCCCTGTGATCATCCGCTTGTACAGAGGTGATGTGGAGACCGGCCTTTGCTTGAGTGGTTTTGTCCTCGAGGTATCTCTTTGCTTTATTGTCCTGAGGCTGTTGGAGAGTCTAGGTGCTATAGTGTCGTTGTACGACTTTTTACCGCCTTAGCTCCTTTGGAGAGTAGGACTTCGGCAAGGGGTAGTCTCTTCCTTAGGTTGGGACTTGCAAATTTTTCTCACTGTCCGGGTGGATCTGGATATTGAATTATTATCCCCTCTGGTCTGGGTTGTTATATCAGACTGGGTGTTTCAGTTTTTGGGTATTGTTTGTTTAAACAATTGGGGTCTCGGACCTGTTTCTCCCTGGGGCTTCCGGTTGGGGAGTTTCACTCTGCGTTTTCCCTTAGGGGACCCCGTTGTGGGTTACCGGAGTTTTAGGCTCCAGGGCTGGCTCAGGGTTCCCCAGTTCCTGGGAAATTGGGACTGTGTCCTTTTACTCGGATACTTGTCCTGGTCTTCGTTGGCAAGGTTTTCTTAGTATCGTTGCTCATTGGGCTTGTTTTGCACCTTAGGTGGTTTCCCTTGGTCAGCTTGCTGTAGTATCCATTGCATTCACTGCTCTGCAGGTGAATGGACTTGCAGTGTCAATGCTGCTACTATTGCACTTTGGTTGCGTGTTAGCAAGCTAGTTTTTAGAGGAATCCATTACTCCAGGGCTTTTGCGTTGGGGATTGATCTCTCCTTTAGCCTGTGACTTTGTGGCTTGTGGTAGGTGCTACCCTTTAGCCTTTTCCCCTTCCTTGGGTGAGAGCTTATTCTCCTTTTTATGGTGCTGGGGTCCTTTTCTTAGGGCTTCTCCTGGATTCAGGAGGTAATAGGGAACGGTGAGTTTCCCTAGCAGAGAGGGGTATTCTCGCTGGGTTGCTACGTTCCGTCTGCAGTCTTGCAGGCTCCGTGGCGAGACTAAGTTGGACTTTTTGTTAGATCCTTTGGGTCTCTGGTCCTGTAGTCTGTTCTAAGGAGTCGGGTTGCGCCCGTGCTCTGTTGGTTTGGCTGTGGCCATTCTTCCACTCGTCTTTGAGCTGGTTTTAGGGTTCTTCTGTTCCCCTGTTCCACACCTGCCGTTGCTGGGGCTCACCCGGCTGGGAGTGGGTTCTGAGAGATGTTGTCATCTTCAGGATCTAGGTGGGCATAGCAGCTAGCTCCATTGGCTTACAAGCTAAGGGTCTAGGATTGCTCCATCTGGGGTTCTGGGTATCACCCCCTTTTTGGAAGACCTGTGGGTAGGTCTGGCGGCTTGGATTGTATAGAGTATGCCCTCTGTCTGGGAGTTTTCCTTGCAATCTGTTCCTTTGCGGACCACTTTTTCTTCTCAGCAAGTATTCTCTGAGTTATCCTGTTGATCGCGGTGTGTTATTGACTCAGAGATTTTCGTCGGGGTCTGTTACACGTTTTTCTTTTGTAAGCGGAACACTTCAGTATTCCAAGTTCGGACGATGTGGGTACTCCATCTTCTGTTGTCTTTCAGTGCTTTTGCACGACATTTGGGAGACGCGTTCTCTGTTTCTATGCCTGGTCCTATACCTTCGGTTTTTCCCTGGTCTAGGCAAAGTCTCCCCTTGTCTGTCGGGACCCATTTGGGCCCTTGTGAGCTGGGATTGCTTCTTGGCTCTATCCCTTTGGGAGTTTAGGCTGGTGTTCCCTTCTTTAGTGAGGGGTAAGTGGTGAGGAACCGACTGTTGGGAGACGGTGTCTCCTGGAGGCCTGTTGGCTCAGTTGAGTCTGATTTTGCGGTCTCTGGACTACCTGCGGGTCAATGTCTTCGGGGCTTTTCCTTTCAAAGTTTCTCGGCTTCGGATGAAGTTTTTTTTTTATGGGCAGTGGTTTCAGGCTTGGTGCCCTCAGAATAGGCCGCCTATTGTACCCACCCGTCTAAGCATTCAGTGTCCTCTATAGCTTGTGTATTGTTTTCCCAAAAGTAATGAATGCAGCTGTGGACTCTTTCTATTTAAGAAGAAAAACTTAAATTATGCTTAACTGATAATTTTCTTTTCTTCTTATGGAAAGAGTCCACAGCTCCCGCCCGTGTTTTTATGTGGGCCGGCCGTAATTTTTGTTCTTCTGGCACCTTTTCACCCTGATATTTCTTCTACTGTGGAATGGGAGGAATATTTAATCCTTTGGCTGGGGTGTCTTTGCCTCCTCCTGGTGGCCAGGTTCTTATTTCCCAAAAGTAATGAATGCAGTTGTGGACTCTTTCCATCAGAAGAAAAGAAAATTATCAGGTAAGCATAATTTATGTTTTTTCTTAAGAGTTCTGGATCATCCTTAAAAGAACCATTTTTTAAAAAAATCTGTAACCCCCTTGGAATATTTTTAATTCCATTGTACTTTTCCAATGTGATTAAATCCCACCAATGCCTGTGTTCTTTCATAATCTCTTCTTCTAGAATGTAAAACAGGTCTTTCATAGATATATTAACATTATCATCAGATGCATTGCAAGCTTCACTATTGAGAGTGGTTCCTAATAAACAAAAACCTGATATCTTGGATCTCCTATCCTCTTTGGACTGCATATTTGTAAAAAAGAATATCAATGTGTGTTAAAATAATAAATGGTTAATCAATGAACGATGAATAATAATAATAATAAGTGGTCAAAACAATAAATGTATTGTATTAGTGTGTTAACCGTCAAACTGGTCAGACGTGTACTGAGGGAGCTCTCCACCTAACTCTCTAAAAACCCCTAATTTAGCCCATAATTAGAGTTATATACGCTCCTATTTTATTATATTCCATCCAGAGCCTAGCTGTGTTCCAGAGAGGGGGTTCTTACCCTGAAAGTACGACAAGAAACAGTTGCATTGCCGGACCGTCCTCACGGCGTGACTGGCGTTGCCGGAGCTAGTAATCACGAGCGTAACCATCCTGATCTAAAGCCACAGGACACGCTGCACTCCAGAGGGTCGGGGCTCCGCTCCGTAGTAGCAAGATAACATTCTGTGCCAGTGGTAAAATATCGGAGGACCTCAGGAGCAGTACGGCCCAGGCCCTGCACGAAGCTTACACCCTCATCCGACCGCCTTAACACACTCCTTACCTAGGAAACTAATTAGCAACAGACACCTCCTGCCCCCTATCCCACAGAGGAAGTGTAGGTTGAAGAGGGGGCCTTGAAGCCTAAGTGCGCCACTCTGTTTTTGGCATGAACACACCCGACATCTTGTGCACAGGCCTCCCAGCACCGCAACAGATTCCAGGCCCTGAGACACTCCTCCAGACATCTGGCAGTGGGTAAGAACTTCTCATTTGCCCTTTACCTTCCTATTGTAAGAGGCCCACTTTGCTGCACCCCCCCCCCCCCTTGGGTAGCAGTCCCACGTGGTCGCTGAGGCCCTCACGGCCTAAAGAAAATATAAAAAAATAAATTAAGCAGAAGACACAAACATATATATAAAAGAGAGCTGCTGAGGACTAAGAGCCCTTGAAAATCGGATTAACCCCATAGTGTCAGATACTTAAGGTGGGAAAAGGCCCTAGTGTACAGACACAAGACAACTACAGGAATAATTGAGGAAGGAAGGGGGGTCTGTAGCGGTGAACAATTGGCCTCCTGAGGTACTCTGCATCGGTGTACTTTATTTCAAGTGTGTGACTGTTGTAGATCCCTTGCAGCAGCCTCCCTGTCTCAGCCCTTGGCTTCATTCATAGAAGCCTCTCCCCTTTCATTTCCCACTGGGGCCCTCTCGGTGGGTCATATCCACGCTCCATTTACCCACAGCATCATTAGATGACACCTTCCCCAGGGGGAGAGGCTAGCCTATACTCTGGAAAATATTACTTTCTACATGATCTAAGATGTGCTAAGGGATGACCTAGCGGGGCAAATTGGTACACGGGGGGAGTGAGGCCTACAATCCCAAATATTTACTTGTGATGTGAGACATTTTACCCTAACAAGGTGAGTACGAACTCAGTTTTGGCTGTAAATATCCTGATATGTCCCAGTCTAATAGAAAAAAGTCTAAGCCTGCGGGACCTCCCAGAAGGACTGTGGCTGATCACTTTAAACATTCCTCCAGAGATGACTATGACTCTTCTCCTGAAGGGGCTCTATCTATAGAGGATCCAGAGACTGACACTGTTTCTAGAGCCATCACTAGCAAAGCTCCTCCACTAGACAACATGGGGGCCAGCATAGTGGATACACTCAACGAATGACCAGCCTTCAAGACTCTCTCACTAAAGCCATTAAGGGATCTGCAGCAGAATTACACAGATATATAGCAGCAATTGGAGAAAGAACAGAAGCACTAGAGAGGAAACAGGAGGACCTTGCTATTGATCTGGAGCACTTACTGTCCTATTCTCAGAATCTGGCTGCCCAGATCTCAGACTTGGAATTAATACTCTCTGACCTGGAAGATAGATCCAGAAGAAACAACCTAAGGTTTAGAGGAGTGTCTGAGGAGATCCCTCCGACAGAGCTAGACAAGTTTATCAGTGACTTTTGTATGCAATTCCTTACAGATTTGGATGCACCAAGTTTTCTCCTAGACAGGGTCCATCGCACCCCAAGACCCCAGAATATATCAGCAGAAAAACCCAGAGATGTTCTAGCTAGGATCCACTTCTTCACACATTAAGAAAAGATCTTAAGAGAACTAGCTAATAAACCAACTTTGCCTGAAAAATTCCAGTTCATCTCTGTGTTCCCAGACCTGTCTCAGTTCACTTTGCAGAGGAGATGATCCTTCACCCCATTTACACAGGTTTTGCGACAACATAATGTGAAGTATCGTTGGGGATACCTTACCAAGCTCATTGTCAATAGAAATGGGACGCTGCATACCATCTCTAACATCAATGATGGCATGGACCTTCTCAAAAAATGGGACCTGGGGAGGACTGCAACCACTCAGGGTGAACCAGAACAGCCCCGTCAACTCCAAGTTTTGGCTCCAGAATGGACACCCCTTCCACAAAGATCCACCGTAGGTCAAGGCCCAAAAGATACTTCAACAGCCCCTCTGTACAATCACTCAGGAAAGGACACTTAATCTGAAGGACTCTTGCTTTAAATTGGACATAAGTAATCCCTACAGCCATTTAGGGAATTCTGTCTCTATATGTAAGTGTTGATAATTGAGAAGTTTTTTATTTTCAAGCCCTAAACGAGGTAGGTACATCTTTTTGCTGTTGCAGTTTCCACTTCCCAGGAGTACTCCTGTTTACATGTTTAAATACCATTTTCACTTATTTAAGGCCTTATGCTATTCTGAGATAAGCCCCCTCAGCCCAAACTGAGCACTAGTGACATTGCTATTATCTATAAGATATGTTGATTTTAATGCCTTATTTTAAGATCTTCTAATGGGGCACACTATATTATTGTTTATTGAGGTTAACATTAACCTCACTGTAATAATGATTTACTGTTTTTTGTGTGAATGTTGTTTCTTTGGTCTTGATGTCCTCCGCCACTCAAAGTTGGAAACCCCTTAGGCCCTGTGAGGAGAACTGGGCCAATAGATTAAGAGCTATCTAGTAGAGATAGTAGAGTCTGTTAGCCTGTGTCAGTCTTTAACCAGTTGACTCCTTTTAACCTACCCAGATCCCCTTGTAAGGGAGACTGGGACTTCCGCTAAAACCCAATAGGTAGAGTAACACACCTTGAACACTACCATTTTAGGGCTCCGCCTCGCTGAACATGTAGTACAGGGAGATACATACACTTCTAAATAACAAACTTTAAACTTGTACATATGTCTATGTTTGTTAAAGCACACACAGAGGCATACATGCTCCAGAGGTAGAACACACATCCTCTATCCCAGTGATAGATTACCCTGTACGTATACTTAGCTCCCTGACATATGCCTAGGGGATTGATGTGGCCAATATCAACAGATCATGTCACTCTACAGCGTAGATAGATCCGCCCCCCCCGTAGCGGCTTGACACCTGAACACCAAAATATAATTTCTCCAATAAAGTTATTGTTCTCATCCTAGTTGGGATTGTTCCCTATGTTAATTCAGAGCTAATAGGCTCCACAATGTCTCCCTTCCCCCTCCCCCCGTGACCCCTCAATTGCCCCCTTTGAGAGGTCACCCTGTAGTCTAAATAGTAGATTCTCCCTCTGTACTCTCCCCCCCTAATTCTTATCTTGATGAGATCAAGGAACTAGATTGCTCCCCACAAGTAAATCTATTAGTTCCTTGTTAGGCGGTGAATAGAGCCGCCAAGTTTCTCAAATATTGCGTAGGTTTGGTATAAGTTTTTATCTTCAACTTGTGCTGTCTTTTGTCCCCCTGTTACATAGTTGCTCGTCTGCTTAATAGCCCTATCAGGGGCACACATTGCTGCATAATTACATCAATGCCCAGCTTACCATTACTTCGAGTATCAATTGCACAACAGCACCCTCAGGTAGGTGGAAAGGGTTTTCCCCCTCTCACTCCTCTTGCTCTCTCTTTTCTTTTCCTATCTCTTGCCCTGTTCCCATTCCTCCCCTCCCAATACCCCCCTCCCTCCGCTAACATGGATCAGAGACCGAACACTCTAACCTTTGCTTCACTTAATTGTAAAGGTCTAAATTCATCTACCAAGCGTAGCCTTCTGAACAATTATATGCATACCAACTGAGTTAAAGTTGTATTTGCACAGGAAACCCATTGGTTAACTACCACACCACCGATTTTTAAGTCCTTACACTATACCCACTTTGTTTTGGCCTCACACTCTGATAAGTCGAGAGGAGTTGCCATTTTCATCCATAAACAAGTCAAATTTGAAAACATATATCTGGAGTCAGATCCGGAAGGCAGGTTCCTTGTTTTAATTTGTAAATTAGATGGCCAACTTTTCACGCTTGTCAATATGTATGCCCCGAACCAAAATCAACCTAGATTCCTGAAAACTTTACTCCAAAATATTGACAGACTTAAGTCGGGGACTCTACTGGTCGGGGGGACTTTAACATGATCTGGGTGGGACCCCTCCCTAGATAAAAAAGTAAGTGCCAATAAAACAATTAATTCTTATTCAATTACCACAGCAAAAAAAAATCAGAGACCTTATCTCACAACACAACCTACTGTATATGATACTTGGAGAGCATGTCTCCCCACCTCTAGGGACTACACATTTTTCTCTAGGCCACACAGGTCCTACTCCAGACTGGACTATTTTTTTACAGACACATGGACCCTTAATAAAATCTGTGAGACCACAATTAAGTCCTGCTCCTGGACTGACCATGACGCCCTGATACTTTCCCTTGACTCTAATCTGAACACGTCAACTCGCCCGGACTGGAGACTGCTGGACCGTCTCTGGGCGGATCCAGACTTTCTGCCCCTAATACAAAATTCTATTCAAGAATATTTGACCCATAACTCTGACTCTACCACCTCTCAGCAGACAATCTGGGCAGCTTTGAAAGGCTATATTAGAGGCGTCTTTATTCACAAACAGGCTTCCATCAAACAAATAAAGGGTGCCCCACTGGGCCTTCTGGTTGCTAACTTTCGAACTAAAGAAAGGCTCAACAAAACTAACCCCACTCAGGAGATATCCTCAGAGGTGGAGGCCCTCCGTAGTCAGATTAAAGAGCTAGAAACTAAAAGGATCCAAGAGGTCGATACATAGGTTTAAACAGCTCCTCTATTATCAGGTAAATAAAGTGTCTACACTCCTGGCTCGTAAAAATTGGAGGTAGGTGCGCAAGCTCCCATATACTTTCTATAGAGAGGGAGGGCAGGCGGGTCACGTCCCCCAAAGATATAGGTGAAGCCTTTGCGGCCTACTATTCGGAACTGTACAATCTTCATAAAACTGAATCCGAGGACCCTCTTATCCGAAACAAAATAAGAGACTTTCTTAAAAATTTGGGACTTCCCACCCTAACGGTAGCTAATGTAGATTTGCTTCTCGCTCCACTATCCGCAATAGAGTTAAAGGGGGCTATCAGCCAATTCAAAAACGGTAAAACCCTGGGACCAGACGGATTTCCGGCTATGTTTTATAAGACCTTTCCGGACCACTCTCTCGCCACTCCTGCTGCGGGGCTTTTCAGAGGCTAAGGACAGTGGGACTTTTCGATCTGAATTATTGGAGGCCACGATCCTCACCATAACAAAGACCTGTCTCAATGCAGTAGCTATCGTCCCATCTCACTCATCAACATTGACATTAAACTCTATTCTAAAATATGGGCCAACAGGCTTCGTCTCCTTACACCAGATGGATATTAAACATCTTCACAGAAGCGAACAGACTAGAGGTTCCCATGCTGGCCCTGTCGCTAGACGCGGAGAAAGCGTTTGACAGGGTCAGGTGGAAATACCTGTGGGAGGTGTTACTACAGTTCGGGTTCCCTAACGATTCTGTCACAGCTATTCAAGCCTTATACAGCTCCCCGTGTGCTAGGGTTAAGGGGCTCGGATTTTGCTCATCAGCTTTCCCTATCACTAACGGGAAGAGACAGGGCTGCCCTCTCTCGCCCATAATATTTGCTCTAGCGATTGAGCCTCAGGCCCAGCTATCAGACGGTCACCTCTGATACGAGGCGTTCCCTTAAGTCATTCCGAGAATATAGGTGGAGGAGGAGAGAAAATAGCACTATTCGCGGACTATATTACTCTCTTTATAACCTATCCTTTGGGCTCGCTTCCAGTATTGTTCGACCTTATCACCCACTTTGGATCTCTGAGCTTCTACAAGATTGACCTCTCCAAAACAGAAGCGCTGCCCATACATATCCCACATTTTGAGTTGGAAATTCTTCGAGATTCTTATCAATTTAAGTGGGCATTAGAGACTTTCACTCATCTGGGGGTCCAGTTAGGACCTGACATCAACATAGTGAGAGAGAAGAACTATGAAAAACTCTTACGGGAAATTAGAGGTTTGCTCAGCTCTTGGAACTTCCGAGAGGTCTCCTGGTTGGGGCGCATTGCATCGGTTAAAATGTCAATTTTGCCAAAGATACTTTACTACTTCAGGTGCCTTCTGATAAATTTACCCAGAGACCTCTTAGATAGGTTCAATGCTTTGATCATGAAGTACGTGTGGCAGGGGAAGAAACCTAGAGTTTTCAAGAAAACATTACAAAAACCTTTCCAACTGGGTGGGGTCTCTCTCCCTAACCGATTAAATATCCAAAATGTTTTCATTAGGCAAAACCTGGTAATTTGGAAATCTATAAGACACTATACTGAGATAGCTCCCCATCCGTCCCCAATTCACTCTAACTACGTGGTCTTCCGAATTTGCATGTCGCACAGTGGAGAAAATGGGATATTTCTTATGTGTCCGACCTATACCAGCAGAACACATTACAGTTAGCTGACCCACTACCGGAAGGGCGGGATCTCCTGCCCCCATGGTTTCAATTTGAACGTCTAAGAATTCATAAGTTCCTCACTAGTTGGGGCTTCCCAAACTCGAATATTAGCCAGTGCTCTGTCTAGGAAGGGAGATGGCAGTCGGGCTTGACTCAGGTTCGGCCCCTCTCTGTTTACTATAACTTAATTATGAAGGATGTGGTGGCTGGAGACATCTGGCAGCTGAAGGCCTGGGCACAAGACTTAAAATGTACAATCTCTGACAAGACTTGGTTGCATGCCTTCTCACTCACTAAGAACAACTACACTGCGCTAATTCAGTAGAGCTTTATGTCAAAATCCTACTTAGATGGCACTACACTCCCCTATGACTAGCACAGATGTCCTCAACTCAATCACCTCTGTGCTGGAGGAACTGTGGACAGGTAGGAAATGACGCACACCTGGTGGACATGCCCAAGACTAGAGAGAATGTGGGAGGAGGTGTACCATATGTGCAGATCAGCTGGAATTTTACTCCCAAAAGAACTTAAAGTTGCTCTACTCCATATTTTCCCTGTGAAAATGTCCAAACCCCTGAAACAATTGGCCATTTTCATATTTGCAGCAGCTAAAATTTAAATTGCCAGACGCTGGAGACAATCTGAACACCCCCCCGACTAGTATTAAGTTAACCCTAGAGACCTTTGCCTCTATGGAACAAGGTTTCTTCCAACACCTAGATAAAGTAGACACCTACTGGAGGATCTGGGACCTATGGGTCCACAGACAAGAGCCCACAGCAAGTAAATAAAGTCCCCGCGCAACCACGACTTCGGGAACCACCCAACAACCTGGCACCTGTACCGCTGAGACGCTTGGCTGGAGGCCCTACCCACCATTCTCCCTCTTCCCCTTCCCTTCCTCTCTTTCCTCTATATCTTTCTCCTTTACTCATCCTCTCTCCATCTGCCTGATTTGAATGAGGAAACCAGAGCTACCGCAGTTGGACATAGTGCAACTCTCATTGAGTCTCCCTTGCTCGCCTATTCAACCCTACCTAGTTTGATGACTCCCAGCTTTTAAGAAGTCCATCACACGGCCAGATAAATATGAACCTGTACAAATTGCATACGAACCCTTTAGATAATGATGCACAACATAGATTCATCAGGCATGTATGTACAACATCGTTACCTAAATAAAGAAAAAAAAAATATTAAAAAAAAAATGTATTGTATATATTTGAAATAATAATAATAATAATAATAATAATAAATGGTCAATCAATGAGCGATAAATACTGAATAATAAGTGGTCAATCGATAAACAATAAATATGTGATGTTCAACGTGTAATATAGGTGTGCTGAACCCCAAAAAAAAAGGATTGATAAAGAAAAATCTGTTATAAATAGTGCTTTGCACACGTATTTCATCTAGTGGACTAAAAATGAAGTGTGTACTAGGAAACCAAACTGGAAACCTAAATGTGGGGCACTAAACACAATCAAAGTGTGATAACGAAATGTGTTAGTGAATAGGATAAAGTATAAAACACTGATGTGTTAAAAAGAAACAGTCTGCTAGATTACGAGTTTTGCGTTATGAGGGGTGCGGTACTAACTTGCACGTTATTGTCACTGTTCACTTACCTACAGCGCTGGTATTACAGGTTTTTATAAACCTGGGGTTAAAAGACAAGAAGTGAGCATAGAGCAAACTTGTGCTCCATACCGCACTCCAATACCAGCGCTGCTTAAGTCAGCGGTGAGCTGGTTGTACGTGCTCGTGCATGATTTCCCCATAGATATCAATGGGGAGAGCTGGCTGAAAAAAAGCCTAACACCTGCAATAAAGCAGCGTAAAGCTCCATAACGCAGCCCCATTGATTCCTATGGGGAAACGAAATTTACACCTAACACCCTAACATGAACCCCGAGTCTACAGGTAGTGCAAAATTATTAGGCAAATGAGTATTTTGACCACATCATCCTCTTTATGCATGTTGTCTTACTCCAAGCTGTATAGGCTCGAAAGCCTACTACCAATTAAGCATATTAGGTGATGTGCATCTCTGTAATGAGAAGGGTTGTGGTCTAATGACATCAACACCCTATATCAGGTGTGCATAATTATTAGGCAACTTCCTTTCCTTTGGCAAAATGGGTCAAAAGAAGGACTTGACAGGCTCAGAAAAGTAAAAAATAGTGAGATATCTTGCAGAGGGATGCAGCACTCATAAAATTGCAAAGCTTCTGAAGCGTGATCATCGAACAATCAAGCGTTTCATTCAAAATAGTCAACAGGGTCGCAAGAAGCGTGTGGAAAAACCAAGGCGCAAAATAACTGCCCATGAACTGAGAAAAGTCAAGCGTGCAGCTGCCAAGATGCCACTTGCCACCAGTTTGGCCATATTTCAGAGCTGCAACATCACTGGAGTGCCCAAAAGCACAAGGTGTGCAATACTCAGAGACATGCCCAAGGTAAGAAAGGCTGAAAGACGACCACCACTGAACAAGACACACAAGCTGAAACGTCAAGACTGGGCCAAGAAATATCTCAAGACTGATTTTTCTAAGGTTTTATGGACTGATGAAATGAGAGTGAGTCTTGATGGGCCAGATGGATGGGCCATGGCTGGATTGGTAAAGGGCAGAGAGCTCCAGTCCGACTCAGACGCCAGCAAGGTGGAGGTGGAGTACTGGTTTGGGCTGGTATCATCAAAGATGAGCTTGTGGGGCCTTTTCGGGTTGAGGATGGAGTCAAGCTCAACTCCCAGTCCTACTGCCAGTTTCTGGAAGACACCTTCTTCAAGCAGTGGTACAGGAAGAAGTCTGCATCCTTCAAGAAAAACATGATTTTCATGCAGGACAATGCTCCATCACACGCGTCCAAGTACTCCACAGCGTGGCTGGCAAGAAAGGGTATAAAAGAAGAAAATCTAATGACATGGCCTCCTTGTTCACCTGATCTGAACCCCATTGAGAACCTGTGGTCCATCATCAAATGTGAGATTTACAAGGAGGGAAAACAGTACACCTCTCTGAACAGTGTCTGGGAGGCTGTGGTTGCTGCTGCACGCAATGTTGATGGTGAACAGATCAAAACACTGACAGAATCCATGGATGGCAGGCTTTTGAGTGTCCTTGCAAAGAAAGGTGGCTATATTGGTCACTGATTTCTTTTTGTTTTGTTTTTGAATGTCAGAAATGTATATTTGTAAATGTTGAGATGTTATATTGGTTTCACTGGTAAAAATAAATAATTGAAATGGGTATATATTTGTTTTTTGTTAAGTTGCCTAATAATTATGCACAGTAATAGTCACCTGCACACACAGATATCCCCCTAAAATAGCTATAACTAAAAACAAACTAAAAACAAACTAAAAACTACTTCCAAAACTATTCAGCTTTGATATTAATGAGTTTTTTGGGTTCATTGAGAACATGGTTGTTGTTCAATAATAAAATTAATCCTCAAAAATACAACTTACCTAATAATTCTGCACTCCCTGTACAGCACAAAATTGCAGCAGCACCCCTGGTAATAGTTACATTGTAGCTAGCTTAGGGTTTATTTTTATTTTACAGGCAAGTTTGTATTTATTTTAACTAGGTAGAATAGTAATTAAATAGTTATTAACTATTTAATAACTACCTAGCTAAAATAAATACAAATTTACCTGTAAAATAAAACCTAACCTAAGTTACAATAACACCTAACACTACATAATAGGAATCTAAGGGATGCCATCTTAGATGACATCACTTAAAGGTACCTTCATTCGTCTTTAGTCGTCGGATGAAGAGAATGCTCCGTATCGGATGTCTTGAAGATGGAGCCACTCCGCGTCAGATGGATGAAGATAAAAGATGCTGTCTGGATGAAGACTTCTGCCATCTGGAGGACCACTTCGCCCGGCTTGAATGAAGACTTATCCCGGCTTCGTTGAGGACTTTGGCCCGGTTGGATGAAGACTTCTACAGCTTCCTTGAGGATGGATGTCGGATCTTCAGAACAGTAAGTCGATCTTCAGGGGGTTAGTGTTAGGTTTTTTAAGGGTGTATTGGGTGGGTTTTATTTTTAGGTTAGGGACTTTGGGCCGCAAAAGAGCTAAATGCCCTTTTAAGGGCAATGCCCATCCAAATGCCCTTTTCAGGGCAATGGGGAGCTTATGTTTTTTTAGATAGTATTTTATTTGGGGGGTTGACTGTGTGGGTGGTGGGTTTTACTGTTGGGCGGGTTGTTTGTATTTTTTTTTACAGGTAAAAGAGCTGATTACTTTGGGGCAATGCCCCGCAAAAGGCCCTTTTAAGGGCTATTGATAGTTTAGTTTAGGCTAGGGTTTTTTTTTTATTTTGGGGGGGCTTTTTTATTTTGAATGGGCTATTAGATTAGGTGTAATTAGTTTAAATATCTTGTAATTTGTTTATTATTTTCTGTAATTTAGTGTTTGTTTTTTTCACTTAATTTAATTTAATTTAGGTAATTGTATTTAATTTATTTAATTTATTTAATTATAGTGTAGTGTTAGTGTTAGGTTTTATTTTACAGGTACTTTTGTATTTATTTTAGCTAGGTAGTTTTTAAATAGTTAATAACTATTTAATAACTATTCTACCTAGTTAAAATAAATACAAACTTGCCTGTAAAATAAATATAAACCCTAAGCTAGCTACAATGTAACTATTAGTTATATTGTAGCTAGCTTAGGGCTTATTTTATAGGTAAGTATTTAGTTTTAAATAGGAATTATTTAGGTAATGATAGTAATTTTATTTAGATTTATTTAAATTATATTTAAGTTAGGGGGTGTTAGGGTTAGGGTTAGACAGGTTTAGGGGTTAATACATTTAGTAAAGTGGCGGCGACGTTGGGGGCGGCAGATTAGGGGTTAATAAATGTAGGTAGGTGGCGGCGATGTTAGGGACGCCAGATTAGGGGTTAATAATATTTAACTAATGTTTGCGAGGTGGGAGAACGGCGGTTTAGGGGTTAATATGTTTATTATAGTGGCGGCGACGTTGGGGGCAGCAGATTAGGGGTTAATAAGTGTAGGTAGGTTGCGGCGACATTGGGGGAGGCAGATTAGGGGTTAATAAATATAATGTAGGTGTCTGCGATGTTGGGGGCAGCAGATTAGGGGTTCACAACTATAATGTAGGTGGCGTCGGTGTCCGGAGCGGCAAATTAGGGGTTAATAAGTATAATGCAGGTGTCGGCGATGTCGGGGCGGCAGATTAGGGGTTAATAAGTGTAAGATTAGGGGTGTTTAGACTCGGGGGTTCATGTTAGGGTGTTAGGTGTAAACATAACTTATATCCCCATAGGAATTAATGGGGCGGTGTTACTGAGATTTACGCTGCTTTTTTGCAGGTGTTAGACTTTTTCTCAACCGGCTCTCCCTGTTGATTCCTATGGGGAAATCGTGCACGAGCACGTACGACCAGCTCACCGCTCACTTAAGCAGCGCTGGTATTGGAGTGCGGTATGGAGCTCAATTTTGCCCTACGCTCACTTCTTGCCTGTTAACGCCGGGTTGATAAACCCATGGACCTCTCCTCCTTCAAACCCTCAGAGTCCAAGAGACAGAGAAGAAGGAGACTGAGACTATACTTTTATTGTGGCTCTAACTCCCACCAACTAAAGGACTGTGACATTCGGCCGGGAAAAGCCAATGCTTAGAGGATAACACAGGGGTACCTCTAAGCATGATCTCTACCAAATCCCCTCTGTCCTCTCGGATCCTGGTACATGTTACCCTTACCTTCCTTCAGAATACTGTCCACACTCAGGCCTTCATTGATTCAGGGGCAGCTGGCAACTTCCTGGATCACTGTTTTATGACTCAAGCTGGTCTACCCCTTCTACAGAAAAGACATTGTCTCAAGATAACAACCCTGGATGGCTCCCCCCTTGGCTCAGGCTTGATCCATTTTGAGTCAGCACCCCTGACCCTGACCGTTGGTGTTCTTCATACAGAACGAGGTCATTCATTCCCCTGCTCAGCCTGTCATCCTTGGCCTTCCTTGGCTTCGCTTACACAATCCACAGTTCGACTGGGCTGAGGGACAATTGGCCTTTTGGGGTGCCTCCTGTTTCCACTCCTGCCTTGCTAAAGTCACTCCTCTGCTCCGCGTTCCCGTAGCCAGCATCCAGACTCCCTCTATCCTTCCTTCGGTATATACAGACTTTGTTGATGTCTTTGAGAAAAAGGCAGCTGACGTGCTGCCACTCCACCGTCCCTATGACTGCAAGATCGACCTCCTTCCCGTAGCCCCACTTCCTAAAGGCAGGACATATCCACTCTCCAAGGCTGAAACCAAATCCATGGAGAAATACATCCAAGAGAACCTAGCTAAAGGTTTCATTTGCCCTTCTTCCTCTCCTGCTGGGGCTGGCCTCTTTTTTGTTGGTAAGAAGGATGGTGGACTCAGACCCTGCATAGACTACAGGGCCTTGAACAATATAACCATCAAGAACCGTTATCCCATAACACTGATCACTGAATTGTATGACTTGCTCCAGGATGCCCGCTTCTTTACTAAATTGGACTTACGTGGGACATACAATTTAATTTGCATCTCTCCAGGCCACGAATGGAAGACAGCCTTCAACACAATATCAGGGCATTATGAATACCTTGTAATGCCCTTTGGGCTGTGTAACGCCCCTGCAGTCTTCCAGGCATTTGTCAACGACATCTTTTGTGACCTCCTCAACCGCACTGTCATTGTCTACCTGGATATCCTTCTTTCCTCTCCCACTTTAGAGGAGCATCACAGACATGTGAGACAGGTACTTCTTCGTCTCAGGTATAACTCTTTGGTAGCCAAGCTAGAAAAATGTGAGTTTGATCAAGTCCGGATCCAATTCCTTGGATATGTAATCTTGAAGGAAGGTTTTGCCATGGATCCTGCTATACTCACCGCTGTGCTAGAATGGCCTTAACCTACCTCCTTAAAGGAATTACAGAGGTTCTTGGGGTTCTCCAATTATTACCGCAAGTTCATAAAGAACTTTTCTCAAACAGTAGCTCCTCTCACTGAATTGACTAGACGGAATAAGGACTGCAAACATTGGCCTCCTGAGGCCATAAATGTCTTCTCTTGTCTGAAAAGAGCTTTCTGTTCTGCTCCTGTGCTCCGCCATCCTGATCCTGACTTGCAGTTCACTTTAGAGGTTGATGTCTCCGAGGTGGGGGGCTGGAGCAGTTCTTAACCAAAGTGACCCTCTGACTTCCAAATCGCACCCTGTAGCCTTTTTTTGTAAAAGTTTCACTCCTGCTGAGAGGAACTACGATGTGGGTAATCGTGAACTTTAACCGAGTGGCGTCACTGGTTGTATTGCACCGCCAATCCTATTCAGATCCTCACCAACCATAAGAATCTGACCTACCTAGAAACTGCTCATCGACTCAACCCTCGTTAGGCCAGGTGGGCCTTGTTCTTTTCCCGTTTTCACTTTGTGGTTTCCTAACTTCCTGGAACCAAGAACACAAAGGCGGACACCCTTTCCCGTCAGTTCCCTCACTCAAGTGATTCCTCTGAAGCCCCTATTGAACACATCATACCCCCCTCCTGTGGGATCGCTCAACTCAATACCACTCTTCTGCAAAGATTGCAATGTGCTCAGTCTAGTAAACCTCCTGGTGCCCCCATGGCCTCTAATATCCTCTTTGTACCTCAGAACCTCCGTATCCCTGTGCTATCCTGGGCTCATGACAGCAAACTCTCTGGGCATCCTGGTTTGACTAGGACCTTCAGGCTTCTTCGCCAACATGTTTGGTGGCCTACAATGATATCCGACGCTCAGAACTATGTGAAAGCCTGCACGATTTGTGCTGCCAACAAAACTCCCCGATCTTTCCCTTCTGGCTTGCTCCAACCATTGTCCATTCCCAAACGACCCTGGACACACATAACAATGGACTTCATTGTTGATCATCCTACTTCCGACCACCATACAGTCATCTGGGTTGTGGTGGATCGCTTTTCTAGACTGGCTCACTTTGTACCCCTAATCAAACTGCCTTCTGCTCAGGAATTGTCGTCCCTTTTTGTCTTGCATGTGGTACGACTTCATGGTATTCCTGTAAATATTGTCTCCGACAGGGGTTCACAGTTCATCTCTGCCTTCTGGAGAGCCTTTTGTAAGTTGATTGGAACCACAGTTTCCGTGCCATCTGGCTACCATCCTCAGACCAATGGACTAACCGAGAGAGCTAACCAGGATCTTGAAGCCTACCTTAGAGCCTTTGTCAACACTCTCCATACCAACTGGTCTGCTTTGCTACCCCTAGCTGAACTGGCAAGAAACACTAATTGGCACTCGTCTCTGCGATGCTCTGTTTCAAGCTGCAGCAGGTTATCAACCTTGTATCTTCCCTGTTTCAGCTTTGTCCACTGGGGTTCCTGCCACAGACCGTCACGTCACCAATCTCACCGCTCATTGGCAACGTATTTGCTCTCAGCTGCGTTCAGCTGTCTCTAGATGTAAGAAGTTTGCTGACCGTCATAGGGCTTCTGTACGTGCCATTCCGGTGGGTGAACATGTTTGGGTCTCCATTCTACATATCCTCCTACGTCAACCCTGTCACAAATTGGGGCCTAGATTTATTGGTCCCTATAAGGTCCTGAAAAGACTGTCTCCTGTTGCCTACAAAGTGGCCTTGCCGAGAACCCTACGCATACATCCAGTCTTCCACATCTCACTACTCAAACCTTACATCAAGAATAGATATTCCCAGCCTCAAACTCCTCCTCCTCTGCTCTTGATCCATGGTAACCCCGAATATGAAGTAGCTAAGATTCTGGACTCCAGATACAGGCGCAAACAACTGCAGTATCTGATACATTGGAAGGGTTACTCTGTGGCAGACCGTTCCTGGGTCTCTGCCCGTGATGTACATGCTCCATCTCTGGTCTCTAAGTACCATGCTGCTCACCCTTTGAAGCCGGCTCTGGTTCCCGGAGGGAACCCTTGAGGGGGGCTATGTCACGCCGCGCCGTTGTAGGGGCGCAGCGTCCTCTCCATGCTCGTTGCCTAGGGCTGTGTCGGCTCAGGAGGTGTGCAGCGCTGACGTCATCGTCGCATGCTCCTGATGCCGGCTGGTCCCTTGACACCATTCACAGGTATGTAAGCGGGCAGTGAACGATCTGTCACTGCCCAAGTATAGGTGCTACTTTCTTGTGCTCCTGGGAGTGACTGATCGTTTACTGGTTAACCCCTACCTTGTTGCCTGAACTCTGCCTGTCTCACTAAGCTAACTTGTTAACCCCTAATTTGCTGGACTGATACCTTGTTGCTTGAATCCTGCCTGTCTCACTACGCAAACTGATTAACCCCTAATCTGCTGGACTGATACCTTGTTGCCTGAACCCTGCCTGTCTTACTACGCTAACTGGTTAACCCCTAATCTGCTAGACTGGTACCTTGTTACCTGAACCCTGCCTGTCTCACTACGCTAACTGGTTAACCCCTAATCTGCTGGACTGATACCTTGTTGCCTGAACCCTGTCTGTCTCACTACGCTTACTGGTTAACCCCTAATCTGCTGGACTGGTTCTCTGTTGCCATATTCTGTCTGCATAATTTGCCTTGTGCTGTCCAGTCTGTGGTGAGTGCCGCTCTCCTCATTTTCCTTAAATTCTCTGCTCTGGGATATTCCCTATCTTTCCGGCTCGACGCCAGGATAACAAGACTACTGGCCAAGTCCGGTCTGATAGAGGAGTATCCCACGAGCCTTACACATTCAAAATATTAGGGACTATCTTGAAGACGCACATAGGATCTTAGGGGACAGCGAATATTATCAGATTCTAACAAGACCCCACTAGTTGTTTTTTACTTACTTATTCTCTATTAATAGATATTCGGCTAGATTACGAGTTTTTGTCGGTAAGGCTTGCGGTGCTAACGAGCAGTTTTAGCTAACCACTCACCTACAGACAACGTTGGTATTATGGGTTTTTAGAAAAGTTTTTTTGCAGAAAAGTGAGCGGAGAGCAAAATTTTGCTCCACATCTCACTGTAATACCAGCGCTGCTTACGGTAGCGGTGAGCTGGCTGAACGTGCTTGTGCACAAATTCCCCATAGGAATCAATGGGGCAGATCCGGCTGAAAAAAAACCTAACACCTGCAAAAAAGCAGCGTTCAGCTTCTAACGCAGCCCCATTGATTCCTATGGGGAAAGACAATTTATGTCTACACCTAACACCCTAACATGAACCCCGAGTCTAAACACCCCTAATATTAAACTTATTAACCCCTAATCTGCTGCTCCGGACACTGCCGCCACCTACATTATACTTATGAACCCCTAATCTGCTGCCCCCAACATCGCCCAACCCTACATTTTATTTATTAACCCCTAATCTGCTGCCCCAATGTCGCCTCAACCTAACTACACTTATTAACCCCTAATCTGCCGCCGCCAACGTCGCCACCACTATAATAAATATATTAACCCCTAAACCTAAGTCTAACCCTAACACCCCCCTAACTTAAATATAATTTAAAATAATCTAAATAAAATAACTTTAATTAACTAAATAATTCCTATTTAAAACTAAATACTTACCTATAAAATAAACCCTAAGCTAGCTACAATATAACTAATAGTTACATTGTATCTAGCTTATGGTTTATTTTTATTTTACAGGCAACTTTGTATTTATTTTACCTAAGTACAATAGTTATTAAATAGTTATTAACTATTTAATAGCTACCTAGCTAAAATAATTTACCTGTAAAATAAAACCTAACCTAAGTTACAATTACACCTAACACTACACTATAATTAAATTAATAATTTAATTTTAATAATTAAAATTATTTAAATACAATTAAATACAATTATCTAAATTACGAAAAAAACAAACACTAAATTACAGAAAATAATACAATAATTAATTTTTTTAAACTAATTACATCTACTTTAATCCCCCTAATAAAATAAAAAAGCCCCCCAAAATAATAAAAATCCCTACCCTATACTAACTTACAAATAGCCCTTAAAAAGGCTTTTTGCGGGGCATTGCCCCAAAGTAATCAGCTCTTTTACCTGTAAAAAAAAGACAATACCCCCCCGCAACATAGTGATCAAACAATCAGATAAGGGTGGTAACATTGTAGTTATGGATAGACATTTCAGAGGCTTTACGCCAACTAAATGATCCAGCTTCATATAAGGCAGTTAGCAGGAACCCAACCCGATTGTTTCAGAATAAGCTTAGATCCCTGTTAGACAATGCTCTTTTTTATGGTATTATTATTAAGGATACCTTTGATTTTTTGTATATTGATAACCCAGTTATTCCGATCTTTCACCACCTGCCAAAGGTACAAAAGAGTTTAGATGACATCAAAAGACGACCTATATTTTTCTTTTGGAGCACAATTATGTTTTGTTTGAGGGAACTTATTATGTCCAATTGAGGGGTACAACTATGGGGGCAAAATTTGTCCCCTTATATGCTAACTTGTTTATGGGCTGGTTTGAATACAGATACCTCTTTGGACATGGTAATGGTTTCTCGGACAGAATTTTGTGTTACAAAAGATTTATTGATGATCTTATTTTTATCATTTATGCCACAGGAGGCGGATTCCTTTGTAAATTTTCTCAACTCATGTATTCCTGAGATACTGTTCACCTCTGAATGGCAAAAGGAGAAAATACACTTTTTTGGATATGGAGCTGACCATGGATTTTAACTCTGGGAGAATTGAAACCCAAGTGTATTGCAAACCTATTGCAGGTAACTCATTACTACACTCATTAAGCTCACATCCAAAACATGTATTTTGAGGGATAGCGAAGGGACAATTCCTCAGGACCAAGAGGATTAGCTCAAGGAAGGATACTTTCCTTTCTGAGTGTGCATCTTTGCAAGATAGGCTGCGTAAACGTGGCTATAATGAGAAAGGTATAAACTAGGCTCTTGAAGATGCAAACAAAAGAGAGAGAAGTAACCTTCTGAAATCTAGTATTAAAACTGTGGAAAATGGGAGGAGTAGAGAAAATAGACCTACCTTTATAAGAAGTATTCAAACCAATATTATCAAATATGTAACATCATTAAGAAATATCTACCAATACTGTATGGAGATGACTTATTAAAAGACAAGGGTGGTTGTAGATTCACATATAGGAAGAATCTAACCCTGGGAAATATGGTCTCACCTAGTCAACTACGTAAACCTGTGAGCCAGAGTTCTTGGCTTAGACATAATGGGACATATAAATGTGGAAAAAACTGTAAGGCATGTGAGGTCATCAAGGTGGGTACTCAATTTACTTCCTATGTGACTAATCAGTCCTTCAATACTCAAGGATGTATTAATTGTTCAACAACATTCGTGATTTACCTCATTGGTTGTACATATCACAAGTTACAGTACATGGGTATGACTAACCGTGATGTTCGTACAAGGATATGGGAACACCTGGGGTATATCAGGAACGGTATCCTTTGCCCTGAACTGGCAAGACATTTCATTGAAGTGCATAATGGGAATGTGTGCAATTTTTAATGGAATGATATAGAGACCATAAGTTGCCTTCCCAGAGGTGGATACAAATGGCCTATTTAAGCCAGACAAGAGGTCTATTGGATTAATAAAATGAGCACACTTGTACCATATGGCTTCAATGCAGAAATTGATATTATTAACTTTTAGGAATGATAACAATACCATAATATTTTTTTATTACCAGATACAGGATTTATTAAGGTGCTTAATGGGTGACTTATTAATCACTATGCTTTAGGTTCACTATTGGATATATGTATGAAGCATTTACCTAAATGAGTAGTATTGGGCTGATTAAGTATTTTACTCTGCATTATTATGTACTAGGGTATTAATGTTTTGTTATGCCTCTGTATGCTTATGCATTAATTGAGCTCAATGCTGTACTTATACTTAAATCCTATCTATGTAATATATGCAAAATGATCCATTATCCTAATTATTAACATCACTTTAGCCTGTGTATATATATGTAAATGTTGTGATTAAGTATTGCTGTTTCCACATCTTATGTAATTATGTATATATAGGGCTATTTTATCCGAATGTATACAATGCTGATTCCTTCACTATTACCCTACGTGCATATGCCTAATAATTATTGGTGTGTGTGTATATATATATATATATATATATATATACTGTATATACTGTATATATGCACTTAATTATGCTGTAGTACAATTGTGATTAAAGGGTTCTTCTCAGCCAAGTATTGAATGGGTTAATGCTGTTCTCTTTAATTAGGTGAGGGTAGGGAGAGGGGGTGTTTTGATGATGGGGTTTGCTGTGGATTATCTTTGTTATGTGACATTGGAGGGAGAGGAACCCTCCTATCCTTTACACCATCTACTGACCAGCCATGGGTATTTGTCCTCTTTTTGGAACTGTGGTTTAAGCAGCGTAATTATGCATGGAGTAGACGTGTTCATCACTGTATGCCGACCAGCACCTGGTAAATGACGCCACCCGGATGCGACGACTGCGCGTGTTGCGAAGCACAACGTTTGTGGAGGATCGTACAGATCATAGTAGAACCCAAATATACTGGAGCGTAAGGGGTAAGGGTTGGTTACTTGCCACAGTCCCCCGCCAGCTAAGGTTCTGGATGCTTCCTTGGAGCGGTGATTCAGGCTCAGTGAAAACTGTACGCCCATTATCTCTAAATACGCTATGATCCAGTTGTGACTGTATTCACTTACCCGGCACTTGAGAGGTATATACTTGGAGAACTGTCCTTTTTGTGAGAAATATATCTACTCCTATGGCACATGGGCAAACCTGGTTTACTATGGCCGTTTCATTGAAGAACTGATTTTTTTTTTTGGAATGGTGACATTAATTCGGCCAATCTCTTTATTTCTCATTTAAATGAGAATAGTTTAGGTTTGTCCTTCACGGCAAACATTCAAGATCTTACAGTTGAATTTTTAGATCTTTTTCTTAGTTGGAATGATTCCAACCATTTTGAGTCCAAAACCTTCTTTAAATCTGTAGACTGTAACAGTTACTTAGAGTCTTCAAGCAATCGCCATAAGGGATGGATCAAAAACATTCCCTTTAGCCCTTTAGCCAATTTAGGAGGAGCCGAAAAAACTGTTCACGATTAGAAGATTTTTGAAGATCAGAGCAAAATATTATATCACAGATTCATTGATAAAGGATATCCCCCCCCCCATTCTTATTAGAACATACACTAGATAGAGTCAGAATGTTGGATAGGGAATCTTTGCTTACCAATAAAAATAAAACTATTAGAAATCAACAGGAAGATCCAAACAATGCAAAAAAGGTCTTATTTATTACCCAATATAACAGCAAACAAAAAATCCAAAAATATTCTTAACAGTCATTGGCACATAATACAAAGGGATTCCATTCTGAAAAATATAGTAAAAAATAGACCGAGAATAGTTTACAAAAGAGCACCAACATTAAGAAGCAAATTAGCCCCCAGTTAAACATAAGGAAGTTCTCACTAAGACTAACAAGAAAAATAAAAGTTCAGGTTTTCACAAGGGGAATCATCCTTTTGGACCTCAGAGACCACTAAACTCACAATTTTGAATCCCGTGGACCACTCAAAACCTTTTTTTAAAAGGTAAAAACCTCTATAATGAGTGTGTATATGTAAATAAATAAATAAATATATATATATATATATATATATATATATATATATATATATATATATATATATACACAAGAACTGAGGAAAGAATTCGATCCGTGGGTCAAATGTGTAAGTAAAAACAGCTTTATTGGTAATCCATTAAAAAGTCCCTGGAGGGGTCCTGCAGCAGAAAAACAAAGAGCACTGTGTACTCAAGCTGACATGTTTCGGCTGTGTGCCGTAATCATAGCTTGATTGAGTGCATCAGTGCTAACAATTTAAAAGACAATGTTAGTTCTAATTGGCTAAAACATAATTACACATTTGCAATGTTAGAACTTAAGTGCTGTGTTAACTAATACCCTGCCTGATTATTTGTGCTGCTGAGCAACTGTTATCTTTTGTTGAAAAATTACATACTTATGTTTACATGTTAGTGTAGACTTGGGAAATTATTAGACGGTGTTATATGAAGATTTGGAACCTAATAAGCTATTAGACCCTTGTTAAAATGTAAGAAATGAATTAAACATTTTAATTTTGCGATGTTTCTGAGCATTCTGTTTGGCGCATCATTTCTGTTTATGTAAAAGTTATGTATCTAAGTTATAACTATGTCTGATTGTAGATGGTACCTATAGTAAATTAAATAGTGAAGTTTTTGTCTTCCTGCTTAGAAGACCTCTAATAAGTTTCACTGGACTGGTGACTTATTATACATTAAACTTCCTGATTAATGTCTTTATGCAAATGCATAGTAGAGACACTTCATTTCCTTATCTAATGATTTATTTTGTTACTGCTGAGGTACGGGAAAGTGTATATGTAACACAGATCTATCTGAACATTTAATCTAACAATCAAAAACTTATTCCCAAAAGTATGTTATAAAATTTTAGGGAATTTAAAAGTCTGAGGTACTTAGTATTTGCTTTATGGTAAAGTGTGAATGAGAGTAAAACCCTACAGTACTGATTATTAATTAGTTACTATTGCCAATAGTTTATTAGATCATATTCGGAGTTCAAACCCCTTGGCACTCTTGTTTGGAGTTTAAAGATCCAATACATCTCTTTTTTTCCCAAAATTAGATTTCTGTCCCCACCTCTTAAAGGGGTTTTGATTCTTTCAATGGCTTGCCATCTCAGAGTGGCACTGTTTTTATTGTGTGTATCTTTGAAATGTCTGACCAATGGGGTGGTTGCCTCTCCCATTTTGATGGTGGACAGATGATTGCGTATTCGGATATTCACCTCAGTTGAGGTGAGTCCTACATATTGCAACTTGCACTCTACACAGGATAAAACATATATGACATAGGAGGATGTACAGTTTAGGCAGGAGGTTATTTTGAACACTTCACCTGTGACTTCTGAACGAAATTCATTCGAGATAATTGCTTTGTCACATGGTTTGCATCTGGCCCTACCACATCTGTACATCCCCCTGTGCCTTAGCCAAGAACTTTCGTCTGTGCCTGTTATCCTGGGCAATTCAGATGGTGCCAAATAATTTCCTATAGTTTTGCTTTTTCGGTAAGAGCATCTAAGACCCCTATCCACACTGTCTACAAGTCTGTCATCAGCCTTAAGTAGATGGAAGTGTTTGTTAATTATACCACAGATGTTCTTATACTCTGTGCTGTAATCTGTTACAAATGTAACTTTTTCTTCCTGAGTGGATGGATTAGGGGATCTTAGCGATCCTTGTAAAAGTGCCTTCCTATCCAGTCTGTCTACCTGTGACTTCGCTTGCTTGACAGTATATTTGGGATAGCCCCTTTGCAGTAGTCTCTTCTCCAGATCTCTGCTTTGTGCCTGATAAGTGCTCTCATCCGTACAGTTTCTTTTTGTTCTAATGAGTTCACCTTTGGCCACTGCCAGTGGAACTTGCTTTGGATGGCAACTCTTTGCGTGAAGCAAAGTGTTTTTTGTAATTGGTTTCCGATAAGTACTTGTTCTGATACTGCCATTTTCAGCAGCTGTTAATGTAAGGTCTAGAAAATTTATCTGACTAATGTTTGTCTCATGATATATATACTAGTCCTAAAGCCTGTGTACACAGGCCATTTTTTGCAGTACAGCGGTTCCACCCCTTGCTCTCTCTCCCCCTCTCTTTTCTTTCCTCTCTTTTGCGCTCTCTCCCCCTCTCTTTTCTTTCCTCTCTTTTGCGCTCTCTCCCCCTCTCTTTTCCGATAGAGAAAAAGAGAGGGGGAGAGAGAGCGAGAGTAAAAGAGGGGGGTCTTTTACTCTCGCTCTCTCTCCCCCTCTCTTTTGCTCTCTTTCCCTCTCTTTTGCTCTCTCTCCCCCCTTTCTTTTGTTCTCTCCCCCTCTCTTTTGTTCTCTCCCCCTCTCTTTTGCTGTCTCTCTCCCTGTCTTTTGCTGTCTCTATCCCCCCTCTCTTTTGCTCTCTCTATCCCCCTCTTTTGCTCTCTCTCCCCTTTCTTTTGCTCTCTTTCCCCCTCTCTTTTGCTGTCTCTCTCCCCCTCACTTTTGATCTCTCTCCCCCTCTCTTTTGCTCTTTATCTACCCCTCTCTTTTGCTCTCACTCTCCCCCCTCTTATGCTCTCTCTCTCCCTCTCACTTTTGCTCTCTCCCTCTCCCACCCCCCCTCTTTTGCGCTCTTTATCTCTCCCCTTTCTTTTGCTGTCTCTCTCCCTCTCTTTTGCTCTCTCTCTCTCCCCCTTTCGTTTGCTCTCCCCCTCTCTTTTGCTGTCTCTCTCCCTGTCTTTTGCTCTCTCTATAGCTCCCCCTCTTTTGCTCTCTTTATCCCCCCTCTTTTGTTCTCTCTCTCTCTCTCCCCTTTATTTTGCTCTCTTTCCCCCATCTTTTGCTGTCTATCTCCCCCTCTCTTTTGCTCTCTCTCCCCCTCTCTTATTATCTTTCTTGGAAATTAATATCAATGGTCTTACTGATTATACTATTCTTTGGGCCTCTCTAAAAGCTTATTCAAGAGAACTTTTCATCAGAGATGGCAAAGAGAAATAGAGGAATTTCTTTAGCAAGCTTAAGTTGCGTCAAATGCTCTCCATTCACAAAGCTAATCTTGATGAAGCAATAGTTAGTAACATCTCCAAGATCAAAGCCCAAATTAACGCTCTTGAATTTCTCAATATTCAAACAACTTTACTATGTATTAAACAGAAGTTTTATGGTAAGCATAATAAAGCTGATTGTCTACTTGCTCAGCGACTCGGGGACGAACTGCTCAGGCCCGCATACCCTCAATTCATTCAGATAGACATAGCCTTGTTAATCCAGTGTATATAAGAGAAGCTTTTTGCAACATTCTACACTAAACTACAATTTACAGGAACACTTCTATTCCTCCTCCCTCTCCTATTGTGATATGTCATTTTCTTTCCTTTTTTGCAACTACCTAAGATTACTGACACTTAAAGGGACAGTCAAGTCCAAAATAAACGTTCATGATTCAGATAGGGTATGTCATTTTAAACAACTTTCCAAATTACTTTTTTCACCAATTTTGCTTTGTTCTCTTGGTATTCTTAGTTGAAAGCTAAACCTAAGTAGGCTCATATGCTAATTTCTTAGACCTTGAAGGCCGCCTCTTATGTGAATGCATTTTGACAGTTTTTCACCACTAGAGGGCGTTAGTTCATGTGTGTCAATTAGATAACATTGAGCTCACGCACGTGAAGTTACCTAGGGGTAAGCACTGATTGGCTTAAATGCAAGTCTGTCAAAAGAACTGAGATAAGTGGGCAGTCTGCAGAGGCTTAAATACAAGGTAATGGGAGAGGTAAAACATGTAATATAACTGTGTTGGTTAAACAAAACTGGGTAATTGGTAATAAAGGGATTATCTTTCTAAACAACAAAAATGTTGGTGTTGACTGTCCCTTTAAGATGATGAGCTTGCCACATCTATAACTCTATGAGAACTTCTCTCTATTAAAGGGACAGTCTACACCAGAACATTTGTTTTAAAAGATAGATAATCCCTTTATTACCTATTCCTTAGTTTTGCATGACCAATACAGTTATATTAATATACTTTTTACATCTGTGATTACCTTGTATATAAGCCTCTGCAGACTGTCCCCTTATCTCAGTGCTTTTTACAGACTTGCATTTTAGCCAATCAGTGCTGGCTCCTAGGAACTCCACGTGCGTGAGCACAGTGTTATCTAAATGAAACACATGAACTAACACCCTCTATTGGTGAAAAACTGTAAAAAAATGCCCTGAGATGAGAGGCGGCCTTCAAAGACTTAGAAATTAGCATATAAACCTCCTAGGTTTAGCTTTCAACTAAGAATACCAAAAGAACAAAGCAAAATTGGTGATAGATGTGAATTTGAAATTTGTTTAAAATTACATTCCCTATCTGAATAATGAAAGTTTGTTTTGAACTAGACTGTCCCTTTAAATCGCTCAGAATTTAAAACCCCCTGGTCCAGATGAATTTACTGGGCTTTTTTTTCTTCTTTCTTTTTTTAAAACAGCGCCTATTATTAGCCCCATTCTACTGAGCGTCTGTGAGAGAGCAACACAGGCTTGTTTCCTCCAGAACATCTTAATGGCACCATAGCTACCGTCCCAAAACCTAATAAACACTGCACAAAATGTGAGAATTACCACCCCATTTCTCTCATTAATATTGATGTAAATATCTATGCCAAAATTCTAGCAGCTAGACTCAATACTGGCTTATAAATCTAGATCAATTAGGCTTCACTCTTAAACTCCAAGGCCCAGATAACACAAGGTGATTACTTGATATCCTGTTTGAATGCAAAAAACAAAATCTACCTCTAATCATGCTCGCCCTTGATACTGAAAAAGCCTTTAACCGTGTAAACTGGTCCTATATGTTAGAAGTTCTATATACCTTTTGTCTCCCATCGCTTTTCCTCTCAGCCATTTGGGCTCTCTACTCTTGTCCATCTGCATCTGTGAGTGGTTTGGGATTCTCCTCCTCGTCCTTCCCTGTTTCCAATGGGACACAGACAGGTTTTCCCATCTTCCCCTCTAAATTCTGCTTCTTTTCATTGGACTATCTTAGAGATTTCCCACAGATTGTCCCTCACCCATCTCTAATCCACTCTCTCTCTCCTTGTAACCTTACCAGACACCCATCCTAAAAGTTGGACTTTGAATAGTGTTCTGAAGTATAGTGATATATTTCATAGCACCACTCTTAATCTTCCAAGATCTGCAACAGATATCATATACCCTCTTCCTTATTGTTTGATTTTTTAAGATTTCAGAGTTTCCTGTCATCATCGTGCTTCACAATCTCTTACTAAATGGGAGAGACAATATTCTGAAAAAAGACTGCATATAAAACCTCCATATGTTATCATATTGTACTCAATGCCCAGACTTTCCTCTCGGGGTCCAATATCCCTATGGGAACATGAATTGCAAACTCGTTATTCCAGCTGCTTGGCATAGAGCCACAACAATAACTAAGAAGACTCCAAGATGTTTCACTCTATTTGAACTTCACATAAAAATCATTCTTAGATGGCATTACACCCCCTGTTATTTCATATGTCACCATCACACTCTGGACTTTCCTGGAGGAAGTGTAGTATGAATGGCACTCACCTTCATGTTTGATGGGAGTGCCCTAGCATTTATCATTTTTGGAAATTAGTACTTCGCATGCTATCACTCAAAAGGTATTCATGTTCCTTGACAAAAGAAAAACATGGAGCGCTAGCGTATGTAAAACATAACCTTTATTATGGTTATTTATGTTCCTTGGCCATCTTATTTCATGTTGACCTCCCACACTTACCTAAGCACACGCTACAGTTTGTAATATTTTAACAGCGGTCAAACTTGCAACTGCTAAAAATTGGTTGTCAGATTCTCCAACCACATATATCTCACAACTGGTTGACACCCTAAATAATTTAAAAAACATGGAGCCTGGTTCGGAGTTCCTTAGACCGGGGGTCTCACTGGGAACAGCTGTTTGGGCCCTGTGGCATTAGGTGAAAAGGGGAAGTTGAGGGTTATGCCCTTTTTTCCCCCTTCCCTGACTACTTCCCCCTTTTCCATCTCTTTACAAAGCCTGCTTATATTTTAATGCAATGACTGCACTATCATCATTTCAATATTGTATTTTTGTTTTAATATCATGACAGTTAATTGGTTTACAAAAATGTATTTATTACTGGAATGTATGATAGCTCTCTACGGTCTACTCCTTTCATGAAACCTCGAGGAACACCATCAAGACACTACCTGAGGACTTTGTTATAATGAAGCTTATCTTCTGTCTCACTTTATAGACCCTTTCATTATGAGGTTGACATACTTTGTCTTTGTGCTGTACCAAAGTTTTGTACTTACTGTTGCCTCAATAAAAATATATTTACCAAAAAAAAAGTGTGCGGATGTGTACAGGTGTGCATAACTAGAAGTAAATGCAATGTAAAGTGCACTCTCACATTCTCTTTTCAGAGGCAGCTTGTCATATGTTGGAACTTCAACTGACTAGAGAAATAAGTGAGATCTGCCCATGCGTGATATTTCACTCCAGAATTGGGCGCTATTTCACTTGCTATCTTTTTAAAATAACAATAACCTTCCCCCTCTTTTACAATTTCTTTATTAGAGTCCCCAAACAAGCCAGAAAACATCCATAAAAATACAATGGGGCCTAATTATCATTGCGCGAGCGGACATGATCCGATATTGCGGATCGTATACGCAGCACATTGATAAATGCCGACAGCATACGCCCCCTGCAGATTCGCGGCCAAACGTCTGCTCGCAGGGGGTGTCAATCAACCCGATCGGGTTGATTTATGACGTCTGTCCGCCGCATCAGAGCAGGCAGACAGGTTATGGAGCAGCAGTCTTTAGACCTCTGCTTCATAACTCGCGTGTCCGGCGAGCCTGAAGGGAGCTTGATAAATAGGCCCCAATGTATCAAGTACAAGTACGTTGTATATACACAAACTTTTTTTTTTTAATTGTTATGTATTTAATTTTTGGATTGGATCCCTAAAACCGGGAGTGCCTTTTTTTCTATTATATAATTATTTTCTGATAAATATTAATTTTTTGTTTCAGTTTATTATTTTAAAAGCAATTTATTTTTTTCAACTAGTAACCAGACCACTTGATGTAAACTCATTTGTGATACACAGAAATTGAAAGAAAAAAAAAAAAAAAAAAAGATATAAATTTGATTTATTCAAATATTTAAAATAAAAAATGGTGGTGTATATTTTAACATAGAAAAGACAAAAGCTGCAACTGCTATTTTTCATACTTAGCAATACACAAGTTTGTGTACAAAATTATATAAAAGGTTTATTTCAAAATTTGTTATATGTAAAAATATACTTCAACTTTTGTTCAGTGCACATAAAAAAATGAAAGTTCTTATTCACTCTTGTCTTTATTATCCCGCCAGACACAGTAGTTAAGAGCAGAGGCCAACGATAGCCAAGCCAGGTACGGGAACATCAGGTACGCTGCTGTCCTGTTAATTGGATACCAGGATATAGTCGTAGCGGCAGCTGTGCCCGTCAAAATGACTAATTCAGCAAATGCCTAAAAAACAGAAATAACATTTACTAATGTTTACAGACGCCACCTATTATGCTAAAAAAGGCCACAAACAATCCAGCGAATGAAGAAGCACAATAAATCATCATCAGACTCATATGGCTGTAAGTAATACGCCCTAAGCCCCTATACACTTACAGTGACTGGAAGCAAAGGGTAATAAGGGTGTGTGTGGTGATACTGATATCAGACTCAACTATGCTTCCCCAAATCTGATATGCTCCCAAAATCAGATACAAGAGTCAAAAAGCGAGGAGTGGGTGGGGAGCGCTCCGAAGGAGCTATGAGTTGGACTATCTAATTAATGTGCAATTGGACATTAATTAATTAATTAGATAGTCCAACTCATAGCTCCTTCGGATCGCTACCCTCCCACTCCTCGCTTAGTGACTGGAAGCAAGTCATGTTTTGGGACGGTTTTAAGAAAAGACAAAAAACCCCACACACCAAGCTAACATTTCCAATTGATGAAAATAATAAAAATGCAGCATCTTTTACAATATATATATATATATATATATATATATATATATATATATATATATATATATATATATATATATATATATATATATATATATATATATATATATATATATATATATATACACACACACACACACACACACACACAAACATACATATAATACATATACACACACATGCATAATTTATTGCTAAATTCGCATTATTGCGGTGGTCTGGAGCCGAACCCGCAATATCTCTGAGGTGCGTCTGTACATAGGTTTGTGCAAGCAATAGCAAAATGCTCTCACACAATGCAGCATTTGCAATTATATGCCCCATTATCATTTGAATGGCAGCTCCGATATCAATGGAATCAATTCTGATATTTGATTGTTAAAACAGACATTGCCCATCCCTACTAGTTGTGTGTACAGGGAGGATTAGGTTAATACCACACCTTTATTCTTACCTGTGAGTCATTTCAGGTCAAACACATTAGTATATAATATTGTTGCTCTGTTTCTATGTGATGCGTGTTCAGAGGTGTTTAATAATACAATATGTATGTGATCTGCTAGACTGGGGGGGGGGGGGCATGTTCAGAGGTGTTTAGCAGCTTACATACATATTGTATTATTAGACTGGCGGGGGGCCATGTTCAGAGGTGTTTAGCAGCTTACATACATATTGTATTATTAGACTGGGGGGGTGCATGTTCAGAGGTGTTTAGCAGCTTACATACATATTGTATTATTAGACGGGGGGGGGGGGGAGACATGTTCAGAGGTGTTTAGCAGCTTACATACATATTGTATTATTAGACGGGGGGGGGGGGAAAGACATGTTCAGAGGTGTTTAGCAGCTTATATACATATTGTATTATTAGATTGGGGGAGAAATGTTCAGAGGTGTTTAGCAGCTTACATACATATTGTATTATTAGACCGGGGGGGGGGGGGGGGGGGGACATGTTCAGAGGTGTTTAGCAGCTTACATACATATTGTATTATTAGACCGGGGGGGGGCATGTTCAGAGGTGTTTAGCAGCTTACATACATATTGTATTATTAGACCTGGGGGGGGGGGGGGGCATGTTCAGAGGTGTTTAGCAGCTTACATACATATTGTATTATTAGACTGGGGGGGGAGACATGTTCAGAGGTGTTTAGCAGCTTACATACATATTGTATTATTAGACCGGGGGGGGACATGTTCAGAGGTGTTTAGCAGCTTACATACATATTGTATTATTAGACCGGGGGGGGGGGCATGTTCAGAGGTGTTTAGCAGCTTACATACATATTGTATTATTAGACCTGGGGGGGGGGGGGCATGTTAAGAGGTGTTTAGCAGCTTACATACATATTGTATTATTAGACTGGGGGGGGAGACATGTTCAGAGGCGTTTAGTAGCTTGCATACAAAATTGCATTATTAGATTGGGTGGGGGGAAGACAGGTGTTCAGAGGCGTTTAGTAACTCGCATACATATTACATTATTAGATTGGGGGACACACTACATTGTTGACTTGATATGCTATCAATGGAAAAGTGGCATTCTGTGTGGTTACTTACCCATCCTATTTTATGGGCACCAAAGAATAAAGGCGTCCATGCCCAATTAAGTGCCAGCTGCCCTGCATACAATCCTAGGGGGACGACAGCATCATCTGTAAATCCTCCCAGTTCTTTCCAGATCAGATATGAACCATAACTGCAGAGAGCACAGTGCATAGATCAGACAATCATTCTTCTATAAGTAACACAGGTTAACAAAAATAAGTGTGGTCACTTATTAGACCATGTCATTCTTGTACTAATGTCTCCAATTCATTAGAACATGTCATTTTATAGCACTAGCAACCCTACAATACTATGCATTTAACCCCCACAAGGGTGGTTAACACATAGTTAAAGTGCCGCTAAGGAGATGCAGAGAACTGCTGGTCCTGAGCGGATACAGACGTTGAGCCAATCAGTAGTAGCAAAAACACTGATTGATTTACTGGCTGTATCCACTTGTAACCAGCATTTCTCATCCAGAGAATGATTTTTACAGGGATTGAAGTAGAATTTGTTAAAAGTTGTGGTTCCCTGGACTAACCATCAACTCAAGCAGAATTTTTTTTTTTTTTTACTAAAAATCACATTTTATTCATATTGTGATTATTAGCATTACAAATAAAACGATTTAGAGACGTAAATGAGTGCTGCGGGACCTGCAAGCGCTCTACAAATAACTAATAAACTCATACTGTAAATCCCTCGGACTTCCCAGTACAGATAGAGGCAACTTACCCCATAGATGTATATAAAGTTGTCCATACAGGACCGAACATCCAGTTTGGTGGGCGCCAGTCTGGTTTCACCAGTGTCTTGTACCAGGTCTTAACTTCCTTCCTTGTTATTAGTCCTCCAAGTAACCCCCCAACATGAGGGAGGAGGGTGAATCCAACGGCAGATACCCAAGCGGATGGCATTCTAACAAAACAAAAATTAATTAAAAATAAATTAAAAACACACAACCCAATTTTTTTCCTTTCACTTTTCAAGTAGAAAATACAGTTTTCAATAATTTTCCATTTTGCTTCATACTCTTTATATCCTTTGTTGAAGGAGCAGCAATGCACTATTGGGAGTTAGCTGAACACATTGGGTAAGCAAATGAAGAGACGTGCAGCCACCAATCAGCAGCCAGCTGCTCCCTAAACCTACCTAGGTATGCTTTTCATCAAAGAATACCAGGAGAAAGACAAATGCAATAATAGATGGAAACTGAAATGTTGTTTAACATTGAATGCCATCTCAAACATGAAGAACTACAAATATTTAGATCTCAGTAGATCACACTCAAATCTCACAATTGTATATTTTTTTCAAACATCTATCCCACCATCAAACCGGCAAATGTCTTCTGCAATTTCCTTTTGGATGTCCTCATGCTACTTACAGTTAAAGGGACAGTCTAGTCAGAATTAAACCTTCATGATTCAGATAGGGCATGTCATTTTAAACAACTTTCCAATTTACTTTTATCATTAAATTTCTTTGCTCCCTTGGTGGTATTTTTGAAAAGCTAAACCTAGCTAGGCTCAAACTAATTTCTAAGCCGTTGAAAACCGCCTCTTAGCGCAGAGCATTTTGAAAGTTTTTCACAGTTAAAAAGTACTAGTGTATGCGTGTCATATATATAACATTGTGCTCACTCCCGTGGAGTTATTTAGGAGTCTGCATGTCTGTCAAAAGCACTGAGATAACAGGGCAGTCTGCAGAGGCTAAGATATAAAAGGTAAGCACATAAGTAAAACATATTAAAATAACTGTTGGTTATGCAAAACTGGGGAATGGATAATAAAGGGATTATCTATCTTTATAAAACAATACAAATTATGGTGTAGACTGTCCCTTTAAGTGTACAAATCTAAAATTTATACATAACCCCACCCCCCTTACATCTCACTCTCTTTACAGGTGATTTAGTAATTACTGGTTTAGCCCAGGTCTATTTCCTTAGTGTAATACTCCGTTCTACTCACCTTTCAAGCACTTGCTAAACCCCGATGCCCTGATCTATATAACATTGTTAGAATTCACCCTTTCCTATTGCAAATGATAAAATGTACTTTTGTTACCATAATATTCTTTGTTAAAAAGCATACCCAGGTTGATAGTGTGCACGTGTCTAGAGCAAGGTACAGCAGCAATTTTGCAAAAATACTTTTAACAATGTTATACAGTGTAAATCTAGTGCTCAAGTATATATAACGTTAAAAGCTTTCATGGAACACTGCAGCCATACACTGCCCCAGACATGTGCACGCTGCTGTATTCCTAGAAGGGCTGTGCAATTAATCACATGATGCAAAACAGATCTGCAGAGTTTTTGCCCCCTGCATTTATAGTACAACACATGTGAGTAGTTTACCGTTCATTTGCTTAAACGACCAGTACAGTGAACTGTAAAAAGAAACTGCTATCATGTATATAAAAAAAAGCAGAAACATACCAAACATTTTGTCATGCTGTTGTTTTTTTATATTGAAGCAAACAGGAAGTGTATGTCTGTGGGCATGTAAAAAATAAAAACCTGTTAAAAAAGTCCTTTTTCTATGCAGCAAAGAAAAAAAAATGGCTACCCACTGGCTGTTTATATTGATGGATAGGGAGATGCCTCACACGCATAAAAACATTTATATATTGCTGTTTTTACATTTACAGCATTCATTTCAAGGCTTTAAATAGAATATATATATTAAACGGGACAGTCTACTCCAGAATTGTTATTGTTTAAAAAGATAGATAATCCCTTTATTACCCATTCCCCAGTTCTGCATAACCAACACTGTTATATTAACATACTTTTTACCTCTGTGATTACCTTGTATCTAAGCCTCTACAGACTGACCCTTATCTCAGTTATTTTGACAGACTTGCATTTCAGCCAATCAGTGCCCTCTCCGGGTAACTCCACGGGCGTGAGCACAATGTTATCTATAAGGCATACATGAACTAACATCCTCTGGCTGTGAAAAACTGTTAAATGCATTCAGATAAGAAGCGGCCTTCAAGGACTTAGAAATTAGTATATGAGCCTACTTAGGTTTAGCCTTCAACAAAGAATACCAAGAGAACAAAGCAAGTTTGATGATAAAAGTAAATTGGAAAGGTGTTTAAAGTTACATGCCCTATCTGAATCTTGAATAATAAATTCTGACTAGACTGTCCCTTTAAGTTATTACATTACTAATGTCAATTTTAAGATGGGCCTGGAACCAAACTCATTTACTTTCATTATATAAACAATTTCATTTTACAACTATTCCTTCAGGAACAGAACACCAGCATAAACGGAGGGTTACCTGTAATGAGCAATTGCGTGTTTGCCCACAATACAGAATATAACACATTATAAAATGAAAATATTTATTATTTACCTTTAGTATTAAAATTAGATATTTTATACAGATCCCATCAATTTTATAATAAAGTGTCCCGATGAGTCATTAAAAACAAAAACAGGTTTAATTAAAATCTATACTTCAGCTTTTTTTTTTTTTTTCCTTCTCTCTCTCCTATTATCTAATTTGCTTCATTCTTTAGATATCCTTTGTTGAAGACATAGCAATGCACATAGGTGAGCCAAGCACACTAGGCATTTATGTGCAGCCACCAATCAGCAGCTACTGAGCCTATCTAGATATGCTTTCCAGCCAAGGATATCAAGAGAATGAAGAAAATTGAAAGAAAAATGTGCCTTTCATGTCCCTTTAAAATATGCAGAACAAACTTCATATTTAATGGCACCCTGAGGTTCATTCACTGCAATAAGGGAAAGTGAAGCAATAATCTTAATGAATTGCTTCTAGGTTCATTTTATAAGCAATAACATTAAAGGGACAAAAAACACACATTTTTTGTTTGATGATTTAGAAAGAGAAAACAATTTTAAACAACAATTTTATCTAATTTGCTTCATTCTCTTGACAGCCTTTGTTGAAAAGCATATCTAAATAGACTCAGTAGCCGATTGGGAGCTGCACATAGATTCCTCATGTAATTGGCTCACCCATGTGCATTGCTATTTCTTCAACAAATACCTAAAGAATGAAGCAAATTAGACTGGAAAGTTGTTTAAAATGGTATTCTCTATCTGAATCATGAAAGAAAAATTTGGGTTTCATGTCCCTTTAAACAACTTTCCAATGTATTCCCCCCCCCCCACTAAAACATTTTCCTTGTTCTCTTGGCATCTTTTGTTGGAGAGTAAACCCAGACAGTTCAGGAGCAACACTGTACTGCTGAGAGCTAGCTGCACATATATATCATGTCAATGGCTTAGTGACGTGGTCAGCTAGCTCCCAGTAGTGCATTACTGCTCTGACCCTACCTGCTTTTTAACAATGGATACAGAGAGAACCAATGAAATTTGATAAATGTAAATTGGAAAGCTGTGTAAAATTATTTGCTTTGTCTTAATCATGAAGGTTTCATTGTGACTTACTGTCTAAGGTAATACTTGCCATGAGACACAGACGCGCCAGTCACAATCAGATGTGGTTACATAGGTAATGCCATGAGACACAGACGCGCCAGTCACAATCAGATGCGGTTACATAGGTAATACCATGAGACACAGACGCGCCAGTCACAATCAGATGCGGTTACATAGGTAATACCATGAGACACAGACGCGCCAGTCACAATCAGATGCGGTTACATAGGTAATACCATGAGACACAGACGCGCCAGTCACAATCAGATGCGGTTACATAGGCAATACCATGAGACACAGACGCGCCAGTCACAATCAGATGCGGTTACATAGGTAATACCATGAGACACAGACGCGCCAGTCACAATCAGATGCGGTTACATAGGTAATACCATGAGACACAGACGCGGTTACATAGGTAATACCATGAGACACAGACGCGCCAGTCACAATCAGATGCGGTTACATAGGTAATACTTACCATGAGACACAGACGCGCCAGTCACAATCAGATGCGGTTACATAGGTAATACTTACCATGAGACACAGACACGCCAGTCACAATCAGATGCGGTTACATAGGTAATACTTACCATGAGACACAGACGCGCCAGTCACAATCAGATGCGGTTACATAGGTAATACCATGAAACACAGACGTGCCAGTCACAATCAGATGCAGTTACATAGGTAATACTTACCATGAGACACAGACGCGCCAGTCACAATCAGATGCGGTTACATAGGTAATACTTACCATGAGACACAGACGTGCCAGTCACAATCAGATGCGGTTACATAGGTAATACTTACCATGAGACACAGACGCGCCAGTCACAATCAGATGCGTTACATAGGTAATACCATGAGACAGACGCGCCCAGTCACAATCAGATGCGTTACATAGGTAATACCATGAGACAGACGCGCCAGTCACAATCAGATGCGTTACATAGGTAATACCATGAGACACAGACGCGCCAGTCACAATCAGATGCGTTACATAGGTAATACCATGAGACACAGACGCGCCAGTCACAATCAGATGCGGTTACATAGGTAATACCATGAGACACAGACGCGCCAGTCACAATCAGATGCGGTTACATAGGTAATACTTACCATGAGACACAGACACGCCAGTCACAATCAGATGAGGTTACATAGGTAATACCATGAAACACAGACACGCCAGTCACAATCAGATGCAGTTACATAGGTAATACTTGCCATGAGACACAGACGCGCCAGTCACAATCAGATGCAGTTACATAGGTAATACCATGAGACACAGACGCGCCAGTCACAATCAGATGCAGTTACATAGGTAATACCATGAGACACAGACGCGCCAGTCACAATCAGATGCAGTTACATAGGTAATACCATGAGACACAGACGCGCCAGTCACAATCAGATGCGGTTACATAGGCAATACCATGAGACACAGACGCGCCAGTCACAATCAGATGCAGTTACATAGGTAATACTTGCCATGAGACACAGACGCGCCAGTCACAATCAGATGCGGTTACATAGGTAATACCATGAGACACAGACGCGCCAGTCACAATCAGATGCGGTTACATAGGTAATACCATGAGACACAGACACGCCAGTCACAATCAGATGCGGTTACATCGGTAATACCATGAGACACAGACACGCCAGTCACAATCAGATGCGGTTACATAGGTAATACTTACCATGAGACACAGACGCGCCCAGTCACAATCAGATGCAGTTACATAGGTAATACCATGAGACACAGACGCGCCAGTCACAATCAGATGCAGTTACATAGGTAATACTTACCATGAGACACAGACGCGCCCAGTCACAATCAGATGCGGTTACATAGGTAATACTTGCCATGAGACACAGACGCGCCAGTCACAATCAGATGCAGTTACATAGGTAATACTTACCATGAGACACAGACGCGCCAGTCACAATCAGATGCAGTTACATAGGTAATACTTACCATGAGACACAGACGTGCCAGTCACAATCAGATGCGGTTACATAGGTAATACCATGAGACACAGACACGCCAGTCACAATCAGATGCGGTTACATAGGTAATACCATGAGACACAGACACGCCAGTCACAATCAGATGCGGTTACATAGGTAATACCATGAGACACAGACACGCCAGTCACAATCAGATGCGGTTACATAGGTAATACCATGAGACACAGACACGCCAGTCACAATCAGATGCGGTTACATAGGTAATACCATGAGACACAGACGCGCCAGTCACAATCAGATGCGGTTACATAGGTAATACCATGAGACACAGACGAGCCAATCACAATCAGATGCAGTTACATAGGTAATACCATTAGACACAGACGCGCCAGTCACAATCAGATGCGGTTACATAGGTAATACTTACCCTGAGACACAGACGCGCCAGTCACAATCAGATGAGGTTACATAGGTAATACCATGAGACACAGACGCGCCCAGTCACAATCAGATGCGGTTACATAGGTAATACTTACCATGAGACACAGACACGCCAGTCACAATCAGATGCGGTTACATAGGTAATACCATGAGACACAGACGTGCCAGTCACAATCAGATGCGGTTACATAGGTAATACTTACCATGAGACACAGACACGCCAGTCACAATCAGATGCGGTTACATAGGTAATACCATGAGACACAGACGCGCCAGTCACAATCAGATGAGGTTACATTTATATTAGATTTTATATTTGCATTTTACTAAATTGTATATTAGTGAAAGAGACCAATGCAGTTCAACATATAAGACATAAGTACAGTTCGATTTTTCTCACATACATAGTATCATACATACCATACATAAATACCATACATAAATACATATAGTATCATACATAAATACATATAGTATCATACATACCATACATAAATACATAGTATCATACATACCATACATAAATACATACATAGTATCATACCATACATAAATACATACATAGTATCATACATACCATACATAAATACATACCATACATAAATACATACATAGTATCATACATACCATACATATCATCATACATACATACGCAAATCCCTAAATACAGAAATCCAAAAGTTTTAATTAATATTTATAAATTATGAAAAATGACTACTTTTCCTTCCCGTTTGTCACAATCTTCTCTGCCTGTGTCGTTGGTTTGCTGTGTACTAAAATACAGATAATAATAGTCTATATATTTAATTAAAAGAACAACTTATTCTTCTGATTATAGTACTGTATCTATAAGAGGGTATAAATGTATACAAAAGTATTAAACTATCTTTAGAGTGTGTGTGTGTAATATATATATATATCCTCCATGTGTGTCTACACTCATAATGCAATAGGGTCATCAACCAGGGTGCCAAGTCGGTAATGTTTACAGTCTGTTTCAATGAAGGACTGCACTCACTGGATTTTGGATACAGAATTTTAAATATTTAATGTGGTAACGTTTCAGGGTTCGCAGACCCCTTCCTCAGACCAGATAACAGTGCAAGTGAGCAATGTGCAATATAAAGGTATTAAGCCCCACCCATCAAACAATTAATGAAAAATTGCGCCAAAACTGTGTTGCCATGGCAACATCCTGGTTGCCAGGTAATCAATATAACACACCAGTTTGTAAATATCACAACTTATAATCATATATACATACGTAAATATAAAGAACCAAAATAAATATCAATCCATAGTGACATCAGTGCAAAAAATAAAGTGCACACATATATTCGTGTGTACATATCACTATTAATTGTTTGATGGGTGGGGCTTAATACCTTTATATTGCACATTGTTCACTTGCACTGTTATCTGGTCTGAGAAGGGGTCTGTGAACCCCCGAAACGTTACCACAATAAATATTTAAAATTCTGTATCCAAAATCCAGTGAGTGCAGTCCTTCATTGAAAACAGACATACATATATACACATATCTATATCTATATCCTAAAATGTTCTCCACAGAAAAGTTTGCCAGTCAGTTTATTAAAATTTCTAAAAGTTAATTAAGCTTTCCAAAAACACAAATTGATTGCATAATTTAACATAAATTAATTAAATGATAATTTAACCAACAAACATTGAAAACATTTAAATATTGGGTTTAAATTTTAGCCGGGTGGTGCACACATTAAAAAGGCCCTCTGTTATAGAAAGTTCTCAGATCACAATGTGCATATATGTATCTATATCTGACACACACACAATTTAGCAGAACGTGATTATCTTGTCCCTACAGTTGGCCTCTGGGCGGTTCCTTGTTTTTTTGCTATCTTGCAATTCTCTTGAGGAACTACTATCTAATTTGTACTATAGCTCCACCCTGTGATTGTTTATAGTAAAACAATGTGCATGTCCCTGTATATTTTATAACATGTCAACTGGAAAGAGGTTTTATAATTTACATTGTACACTTTGGTTCATGGAAATGTATGTTTCTTGCTGTACTACACAGACCCCTACATGACACATATGGGGTAACAGCCTTATATATGTATATTGCTGTACTACACAGATCCCTACATGACACGTATGGGGTACCAGCCTTATGTATGTATATTGCTGTACTGCACAGACCCCTACATGACATGTATGGGGTACCAGCCTTATGTATGTTTCTTGCTGTACTACACAGACCCCTACATGACACGTATGGGGTACCAGCCTTATGTATGTTTCTTGCTATACTACACAGACCCCTACATGACACATATGGGGTACCAGCCTTATGTATGTATATTGCTGTATTACACAGACCCCTACATGACACATATGGGGTACCAGCCTTATGTATGTATATTGCTGTACTACACAGACCCCTACATGACACATATGGGGTACCAGCCTTATGTATGTATATTGCTGTACTACACAGACCCCTACATGACACATATGGGGTACCAGCCTTATGTATGTATATTGCTGTACTACACAGACCCCTACATGACACATATGGGGTACCAGCCTTATGTATGTATATTGCTGTACTACACAGACCCCCTACATGACACGTATGGGGTACCAGCCTTATGTACAGTATGTATATTGCTGTACTACACCTTATGTATATCAGCACTTATGGGGTACCAGCCTTATATACATATAGTATGAATGTCAGTCCCATAACTGCAGGAGCTCAACATCTGTTGTTCTCAAATACTTTGTCAGCGAGATGCAAGTATAGTAGATTTGTACAAATTATTCTGCACAAACTCCTTCTTGCTCTGAAATACAGAGATAATGGTTCAAGTCCTATAAAAGTTTAACTTGACAAACACAATAGTGTCTGAGAGCCATGATCCCATCTACAGTGTACTTGTAGCTTATTGGTCTGAGAAGTGCTGTATAAATAGTTGTATAACCAGCTGGGTGGGGATCCCTGTGTCTGTCTTTTTACCCACAAACCACTGGGGCTGAGAAAGTGCCTGGGATTTTCCTAACTGACCTGAGATAGAATTTAATGTTGTAACGTGATAGTTTTAAAGAGTTCCCAGTGGCCAATAATCTATTTGCCTGTATTGCAAACATGCCGCTGCTGTGCATTAAATTGATACGGTGCTACTAACCTGTGTATAATAAGGTTCCTACAATAAAACCAGCCCACAGCATGAACCTAATCCCATTAACTAAATACATATGCTGTTTGTCTGCCAGCGGCTTCTAATCCTTCCTACTAGTAACAAAGCCTGATCCTATAATCTTTATCCAAGATCAGAAAACCAATGCCACTATGAGAATCCCTGAATGAAACCAAGTACTGTGCTGTGCAATCCCTGTGCTGTGCAATCCCAGAGTATTAGCCAGACCCCCATGCTGTGCAATCCCAGAGTATTAGCCAGACCCCCATGCTGTGCAATCCCCAAGTATTAGCCAGACCTGAGTACTGCCAGCCCCCATATTGTGCAATCCCTGAGTACTGCCAGACCCCATGCTGTGCAATCCCTGAGTACTACCAGACCCCCATGCTGTGCAATCCCTGAGTACTGCCAGCCCCCCATGCTGTGCAATTCCTGAGTACTGCCAGACCCCCATGCTGTGCAATCTCTGAGTACTGCCAGACCCCCATGCTGTGTAATCCCTGAATACTGCCAGACCCCCATGCTGTGTAATCCCTGAATACTGCGCAATCCCTGAGTACTGCCAGACCATCATACTGTGCAATCCCTGAGTACTGCCAGACCCCCATACTGTGCAATCCCTGAGTACTGCCAGACCCCATACTGTGCAATCCCTGAGTACTGCCAGACCCCCATACTATGCAATCCCTGAGTACTGCCAGACCCCCATACTGTGCAATCCCTGAGTACTGCCAGACCCCCATACTGTGCAATCCCTGAGTACTGCCAGACCATCATACTGTGCAATCCCTGAGTACTGCCAGACCACCATACTGTGCAATCCCCGAGTACTGCCAGACCCCAATGCTGTGCAATCCCTGAGTACTGCCAGACCCCCATGCTGTGCAATCCCTGAGTACTGCTAGACCCCCATGCTGTGCAATCCCTGAGTACTGCCAGACCCCCATGCTGTGCAATCCCTCAGTATGGCTGTGACAAATGCCCCTACTGATCTCTCACTCACTTCTCCTGCTGTCACTGTACCAGACCCCATGCTAGGAATACCTGGATATTACCAGACCACAGTCTCAGAATTAAACAGATTGTATAGCTGTAACCCCCATATGCCCCAACTGACCTCTCACTCACCTTTCCTGCTGCTGCTGTCAATATGCTCCTCAAGTTCCAGAGGACCAGTATGTAAACGACAGATCACGTGATCTCTGGGCGGGGCCTGTTGCTAATTCATTATCTCAAGAGATGATCTGCTGAGTGTGATATGCGCGCTCCCTACTGTGGGGTGGATACGTGACTATGGATAATGGAACCATTCATTTTAGAAACTTGTTCCTTTCGGAATGGATTCTGTGCGCTGTTTATTCGGGCGGAAGTGATTGACGCATGGTAACACTGGGGGCGGAAGCGTGTTTGTTAAATGAACCTCAGATAATTAAACGCACTAGCATGATGCCGCAGCCTTTAGCTGACTTAAGGTCTTTGCTGTACTACATGATGAATATTTGTGTGTGTGGCAGTAATGACTTAATACATTTAGATTCATATTATTTGTAGTCACCTTACATAGTTCACCTGGCTAGTACTGTACTATTTTGTACCATAATTCACCGTTTGGTGTCTTGTGTGGCATTCAAGGAGTTAAATGACGCAAAACCACAATGTTTTCTGCTGTCCAAAAATAGGCAATAACTTTATTTTATAAAAGTAGTAGATTTAAAAGTTACCGTAACACTGGCTCTAACAGGGCATTCATTAATTAACTGAGCCATTTCCACTCCTGTGCTGAGCTGTTTTGGAGTTAAAACTTGCTGGTCATGTTTAATCACCACTTTAGCTAATTCTTTCACTAAGAAATCCACACTTATTATGAGCCAGATTTATCAAAGCCCTGTGGACAGGGGGGTAAATTTTCACCCCTGTCTGCCTAGCCCAAATGTATCATTGTACACTATGGCTAGTGTGCAATGCTGCCCCATACTCACGTGCAGCCAATTACGCACAAGCAAGTGCTGTGAATCTCCCCGGTCGGAAAAGTCCTAGAGCACTATTACATACATATAGGGCTCGATTTATCAAGCTATGGCTGACAGGGGCGTACACATGCTCCCTGTCCTCTGCAGCTCGCCTCTGGCGGACTGAATTCCCCTGGCGGAATTTAACATTGCACTCGCTTGCGTACAATGACGCCCCCTCCCTGCACACAGCCAATCACGCACAGGCAGGAGCAGTTAATCTCCCTGGTCGGACGAGACCGGAGAGCTTGAAATTCTCCCCCTAAGAGGTGAAGAGGTTAGGGAAGCAGTGGCCTGATGACCGCTGCTTTATAAATACGGATTGCAGGTTCTCTTGTGAGAACCTGCAGTCCTAAATGAGTGAAGCCTTTGATAGATTGAGCCCATAATGTATTAGTGCGCATTCAGAGCTTCACCAATAAGCACCTATAAAAAGGCTTACCAGACTTCCAGTTTGACTGGGATTGTCCCTGTTTGGAGGTGCTGTCCCAGTGTCCCACACGATTGTTCATTCTGTCCCGGCCGTAGGGTTGTATTGCCTGTATTTTACTCATTCTGGCAGCCGGTGCCAGAATGAGTAAAATACAGGCAATACAAAAGCCATTTTTTTTATTCTAAGTCTGTGCCAGTGACGTCATTTTATCGGACTGTGTGTGTCCATGCTGTCTCCTGTCTGCCTCTGATGTGGCTGTGCTGCAAGAATTGCTGGTAAGGATACCTTGCTGAGGTTACAAATGTTACTAGCAATGTAACTGTGGTGTCTACGCTTGCCAACCTGTCTTGACCTTGCAGCTCGCAGAGTAGTTTGCTTTCACCGCACTTAACTTCCCATGTTTCCTATGGTACATCAAAAACTGTCCCCCATTGTGTTCATTGTGTAGCTCCTTTAATTGTACCCTACCTGTAAAGGGTTATATAATGAGTGGCTTTGAAGAGAGTTGCAGGCACAGGAAGAAACAGAAATTAGTAACCATTTAATTGTAGCAGTGGTCAGGAACCAGGGAACTACTGGCTCCTAGAATTTTACCCCTGGTTCCTAAGGTTTTGATTTATTCTCAATATATCTATATTCAAATACAACTGTCTGGCTCCTAAAAGTATTACTGCCTCCTAATTTTAAACAGATTTGTCAAACCCTGCTTTAAATACACAGTAGTGCATGTATTTTAAATACCGCTAGAACATTTTGTGCAAAATACAGTGCCTGATAAAATCCTCTATGTCGGGGGTTGGCAAGCATTTCTGTAAAGGGCCAGATAGTAAATATTCTAGGCTTTGTGGGCCAAGAGGTAACATCAAGCATATTATGCAGGTACTTTTACAGCAACAGAGAAAACACTTTTTCACAAACTTTTATTGATGAAATTTAAAATCTATTATACATAAATGAGCCAATTGGAAATTTACATTAGTTGCAGCCTTATGTTTTAGCCTTGATAAAAATCTGTTTAAAATGGTGTAACATTTCTAACGGTTCCTTTCCTTTGAGTCAGGAATATTATGTCGCTGTATATTGTGGTACGTTAAGCAGCTGTGCAAAGTGACAAGTGCACCACACAGGTCTTTGTCACAGCTACTGAAGTTGCCTGTTGTAGCAATAAAGCAGCCATATACAATACACAAACAAGTGAGCGTGGCTGTGTTCCAATAAAAAACAAAATGTATGCTTACCTGATAAATGTATTTTATTTCCGGATATGGTGAGTCCACGGCTTGAGTAATTACTGTTGGGAATATCACTCCTGGCCAGCAGGAGGAGGCAAAGAGCACCACAGTTAAACTATTAAGTATCACTACCTTACCCACAACCCCCAGTCATTCTCTTTGCCTTCAGTGTATGGAGGTGGTGAAGGTTAGGTGTCTGAAGAAAAATTTAGATTTCATCTACAAGCAAGTTTTGTGGTATAGCCGTATTCCACGTCATTCCTTGCAGTCGGGCAGTGGTGGCTTTAAAGCATTTAGGAACTTGTAAAGAGGTACTTATTGTGTTTTCCTATTAATTGCTGCCCTAGTTTAGAAAGTCAGAGTTGGCTACTCTGTTCTTTCTTTTTCAAAGGTCTCTGTGAAGAACTGGGTCTTCTCATACCTTGTAACTGTCTATGTGCCGGACAGCGGAGCAGGTAGCAGGTAAGTGCTTTTTCTTCCAGTTGGGGAGACCATGCACTTAACAAATTAAAAGACACTGCTTTTTTATTGGAACATAGATAATCCTGTTGTTTGGGTTACACTGGGGCATGAAGCAGGCATGAAATTTATGGACCAAAGAAAAAAAAAACTATTAAGAGAATAGGGAAAAGTGCTCTTTCTACACATAAAGTTTATATTTTTCCACTTAAAATTTAACTTTTACTAGTTGTAGTTAAAAAAAGGCAGCAGAAATAGAAGTTGTTTCTAGCGTGCCACAAAAATAGTTAAAAACACAACTCTGTGACTTGTATAAAGTACTTCAATATTGCTGATTTTAGGTTGTTTATCACATATGAGGAGGGGGGGGGGAATCAATGATATTAGGTAAATGTAAGAGCCTCTATTTAGGAACTGTGTCCTGTATTGCCCTATATTAGGGTAGATAAGCCACTTTTTTATTGAAATTAATAGAGTGCAGTTAAAATAAACACGAAGCCCCTAACGCGCTCGTGTTTCACTTATACGCTTCCTCACCCCCTCTGAGGAAGTGTATAAGTGAAACACTACCGCGTCAGGGGCTTCGTGTTTATTTTAACTGCACTCTGTTCATTTCAGACTATCTACTAGTTGATATTTGTATTTGTTGTTGTAACATTTGGGACATATTGTGGGAAGGATGGGGAAGGGATTTATAGCATATTTAGTGTAAAAAAAGTGGCTTATCTACCCCAATATAGGGCAATACAGGACACAGTTCCTAAATAGAGGCTCTTACATTTACCTAATATCGTTGATTTTTCCCCTCCTCCTCATATGTGATAAACAACCTAAAATCAGCAACATTGAAGTACTTTATACAAGTCACAGTTACAGAGTTGTGTTTTTAACTATTTTTCTGGCACGCTAGATACAACTTCTATTTCTGCTGCCTTTTTTAACTACAACTAGTAAAAGTTACATTTTAAGTGGAAAATATAAACTTTATATGTAGAAAGAGCATACTTTTCCCTATTCTCTTAAAAGGTTTTTTTTTCTTTGATTTGAATGTTGTAATATGCTCTAAGGCAAGCACACTCCCAGCGAGTTATCTCTTTCTATATTATAGACAACAAGGTCAGCTGGGAGACAATAGAATTTTTGCCTTTTCCAGCAATTCTGGGATCACTTCCCTTTGTTTTGTTATGAAAGTATGGACATTTCATATAATTTTCACGTGTCACTAAATATTGATTCTTTTGAAAAAAAATTCAAGCACTTAAAGGGACATTAAACACTAAATTCATGCTAGATAGAATGATGCATTCAAAGAAAAGATTAGTCCATGACTAACATGTAGATGTATTTTTTAAAGTTTCATTAGTTGTTTAAAAAGTGACAAAATAAGTGTAAAGTTTTAGTGTCTATAAAACACTGGGAGCTGCCATGTTGTAACTTGTGTTACCTTCTCTGCTGTGGCCAATTAGGGTCAGTTATACATAGGTCACTAGAGTGTGCAGCCAATGGCTGTGCTGGATTTAACAGTGTTCTGCACTTCCATTTCTAACAGGAACTGAAAAGCTCACAATTTCACAATGGAATTACAGGCAAAGAGGACAAAATAAATAATGAAAGTATATTGCAGAGTTGTTTTATTATATACAATGTATCATTTTATATTACCATCTCAAAGTGTTTAATGTCCCTTTAAAGGGACATAAAACCCCAAAAATGTTTTTCATGATTCAGACAAATTTACTTTAACAAATTAACTTTATTGTCTTTGTATCTTTTGTTGAAAAGCTGGTAGGAAGGTGCAGGAGCACTCAGTGTTTCTAGATATCTCTTCAACAAAGAATATCATGAGAACAAAGATAATTTGATAGTAGAAGCAAATTGGAATCTTTGTAAAAGGATATGCTCTGTCTGAATCATAAAAGACAAAATTTGGGTCTCATGTCCCTTTAAAATTGTATGAAAACATTCTTAGCTTCCTGGCTGTACAAAACCGGGCAACATGCGTGATTTGGCCCTGAGCTATAGTTTTCCGTCCCCTTTGCTAGAGTCACTAACTTATTTAGAAGGACATTAAAGGGACATGAAACCCAGAATGTTTCTGCCATGATTTAGATAGAGCAGCACGTTTAAACAACTTTCTAATTTACTCCTATTATCACATTTTATTCGTTCTTTTCTTAAAAAGCATAAGCGTGCCATGTAGTGCTCATGACGGCTACCTAGGTATCTCTTCGACACAGAATATCATGGGAATGAAGCACATTTTGATAAAAGAAGTAAGCTGGAAACTGAAATTGAATGCTCTGTCTGAATCACAAAAGAAAATGTTGGGGTCTCATATCCCTTTAAACACCACTTGATTTTGTGTAAAAATGTGACACTTCCTAAAGGGGTTAAAAAGCAACATCTGTAACCTGCAGCTGCTGCAAACCAAATAGCTTGTTTTGAGAGATATGAAACCCACATTTATCATGGTATTCAGGTAGAACATGAAATTCAAATCAACTTTTTAATTTACTTCTATTATCAATTCTTCTTTGTTCTTTTAGTATCTTTTGTTGAAAAGCAGGAACGACTGCATAGGGGCTGGGCTGGTAGCGGGAGCGAGCTACATTCCGTTTAATGGCGCGATCGGGCCGACTGTGACTAGACAACATGCCCGCGATGCGCTTATGCAAATTAAGACCCGCTCAGAGTCAGGAGCGGCGGTCGGTAAAATTGTATTTTGAAAAATATCTCTGCAATTATTTGTTTTATAAACTTGGTGCTAAGCTAATGTTATACAATTCTGCACTATGTGCGGAATTATATAACATTAGTTCATAGGTTTACTGTCGCTTTAAAGGTACTCTAAAGTCAAAATTAGACTGTCATGATTCAGATAGAGCATGCAGGTTCAAATTCACTTCCATTATCAAATTGTGTAAGTCTTGTTATACGCACACCTTCAGAGTCACCAGCTCCTACTGAGCATGTGCAAGAGTTCACAGTTTATATGTATATGAGTCTGTGATTGGCTAATGACTGTCACATGATACAGGGTTGGGGAAATTTAAGCAAATTTTAAAATTTGTCAGAAAAAATCTACTGCTCATTTGAAATTCAGAGTAAGTGCTATTGCATTGTCTTTTTTTATAATGTACTTGTTAATTATGCAAATCTACTGTATTTATTGGTCCTTTAAACCGTTCATCCAAAATGACATATATATATATATATATATATATATATATATATATATATATATATATATATATATATATATATATATATACATCGTCGCTTCAGGATGCTCCAGCAATCTCGGCTGTCAAGATACAGCTGAGATCTGGAGTTCCTGAAGCTTGAGGCATCTCCCACATATGGAGCCGGAGCGCGATCAGTGCTCCGCCTCTATATGAGGGCAGATGCCTGATCGTTACAGACGGTGACACTGTGTGTGTCACCATCTGTAACTATCTTCTGCTGGAGCCGGTGGGAAGTGTGGGCGGGAGGCGGATGGGCTGCCCAGCAGGGGAGGCAGGAGGGAGTGGGAGGGGCCCTACTCTAGGATTTTTTTTTAAAGGGACAGGGGAGGATGGAGCAGCTACACAAAGGAAAAGGGGGAGGACACTATGCTACAGTTAAAAAAAAAATACAAATAAAAAATATTATTTATTTAAAAAACAAGCAAAACCTTTTTCACATATTGGCAGATAGCTGCCAGTACCTAAGATGGCGGCAATAGTTAGGGCAGGGGAGGTTTAGATAGTGGTGTTTTTGTTGTTGTTTTTTTTTTAGGGGGGATCAGGGAGTTTTGAGGGTTAGGGCAATCCTACATTTCAGAAACAAAATAAAAAATTATTAAAAAAAAGTTTTTATTTTTTTTATTTGCAGACTGTCCGCCAGTACTTAAGATGGGGGTGACCAGTTAGGGGTGGGGGAGGAAAGAGAGCTGTTAGGGAGGGATCAGGGGTAAGAAGTGTCAGGTAGGAGGCTGATCTCTACACTAAAGCTAACCTTAACCTTTTAAGCTACCTGATTAACCCCTTCACTGCCGGGAATAATAGAAGTGTTGTGCGCAGCTGCAATTAGCGGCCTTCTAATTACCAAAAAGCAATGGCAAAGCCATATATGTCTGCTATTTCTGAACAAAGGGCATCTCAGAGAAACGTTTACAAACATTTGTGCTATGATTGCACAAGCACTATGTAAATAATTTTGGACCAGGCCGCATCCAGCTGTACCCAACCTACCCAGCCCGTGTTCCACTTCCACCCACAACCGACATCCCTTCTAGCCTGCTACTCAGCTGTAGCAGGACTCCGGACTACTAGCAGACAGCAGACACAGCTGGCTTCCTGATCTATGCGTGCTGTGAGACTGTCAGACGTCACGTGATCACGCGCATGACGTCACGTCAGCGAGAAGACCTGCACTGTAAGGGGAGTATCAGTAAAACAGGGGTGAGTTAGCGTTTATGGGTTGTATATCTATGTGTAAACAAAATAAACAAAATAAGCCGCATCAGAAAATATTACGAATATATGAGCATTATACAGTCACCCTTTGAATAACATTCTGTGTATTTGTCTGCAGCAATGTTATAAGCCAGACTGATCCTCTCTTCTACCTACTGCAGGCTGCAGATGAAACCAAACAGCAATGAAATTAAGTTCACTCATTTTAAATATTTCCGATGCATTTCTTATGTTTTTTATCTTTCATTTTTATTCTCTCCAAGAAGTTTTAGTTTGGACCATTCCAATTAATGTTTTCAGTTTTGTTGTTTTTTTGTTGGCTAGATATTGAACTAGGGGGTGGTTGTCGCCATGCTGGTTATATATTACTAGAAAATATTAATAATGGTTTAGGTTTATGTGATCTGCTCTCAATTTTATTACAAGCACAGAGACTTCATATTTTGCTATCTCTTTCTTTTTCTTTAAATGCAGCTTTTTCAAAGATAACATAAAATCAAGAAAAAAGGATATTACATGAAATAAACTGAGTAGAGACACAGAAAAATTTCAAATATTAGCCCAGTATGTCCGGTAGCATGAAGCAAAGGCTGACCAATCAGAATACAGGTATTTATTATAATCTGTCCAACACTGTACATAACGTCATCTTTCTTTTGCTGCCCTCAATCAGATAAGTTGTATTTTAAACCTCTCTGAAATATATTGTGTAATTTATACTGAGCTGTTTAATATTATTCTTATTGTACTGCTTATTTTGTTTTTCCTATACTCTATTTTCATTTATTTTCATGTTGGTGTTGTTTCTTTTTCCTTCCGTTTTTTACTGGAGTGTTTTTTCCTAGTTTACTTGCTTTGTTGGCTCTCTTTTTGTCCCCTTAGCCAAACCACTTCCTTGTTTTGTTGAATTTTCTTTCCTAAGCTACATCTTCTAACCGTTTCTCCATTTGTGTTTTTTCTTTTGACAGCCGCCATTTTGTGGGCGGTCCCGCGACGTCACGTTAGTCCCTGCGTCTGATCGTCGCCATCTAAAAATCAGCCGCTCCTCCTTGAGTCTCCTGCTTCAGTTATAAATATAACATTTTATTGTTGCAAGTTGCATTTTTTCCTCACATCTTGTTACATTATTGTATTTCAACACATTTTTTATTTTAGTATTATAGCACCATCTATTGTTATAATTTCATTCCTACACCCCTAGTCTTTTTCATTGACACTTTTTTCCTGTCAGAAATATGGTTGAATTTTTAATTTACTTGTTTTAATATATTTTTATATTTATTTATTATTATTTTAAAATATATATATTTTTTCCTCATATAAGTGACATTTATGTCCCAAGGTAATGATAATGTCTCCTATTAATAAGAAAAAAGTCCAATCCATGATTCACAAATCTGTGAATAAACGGATGAGTCAAATTACTTCATTGCTTTCTGACAGACCCTCAACATCTAAAAGGGCTGTTAAAAGAAAAAATGCAAATGCTTTAAAAGCAAGCAAAAAATTTGATTATTAAATCACTTCAAATTCTTGGGGAATCCAACCTTTCCACGGGCAGGGGAAGCAAAATATGTGACAAAAAATTCTAGAGATTCTAAATAAAAGAGAAAAAAATGTTTCAAAACCAATTTTTATTAATGAAGATACCTCATCATCCTCTGATTTTTCAAATGATGATTCAGAATATTTTTCAGATAATGAGGATTTTTCTTAGAATTCCTCAGATAATTCACACAAACCCAAGAAATTTAAAAAATGTCATAAAAAATACAAAACATATCGATGAGGATATATTTAAAGATGCCTTTGGAAATCCTAGGTTTAATCCCGATATTCTCCATCACCCATGGTCTGCCGAGTAGGGACCATTTTTGGATGTGGCAGAATTCATTGATTTCCAAATCCGAAAGCCCTTAAAACCAAAGTCTAGAAGCAAGATGAAGGCGCAATGCTCTAGACCCCTTCTTCCCATGAACAGTTCAGTTACCCCTGAAATTGACCCCAAAATTTAAAAAATGTATAGACCCCACTGGATACAGGATTAAAAGGGGTGTAGACAAATCCTGGAAACTTTGCCAAGACAAATTATTAGATTCCATTGGTCCAATTTCAAAACTTTTTGATTTAGCAGAAAATTCTGTACTAAAAATGAACTAATGGACCCCTCTACAGTTAGGGAGTGGGTTCAAAGGATTTTATGTTTTGAAGGCAACACAAATGTTGAAATGATTGTTGAAAGACGAAAAAAATATCTTTAGACAGATTGATCGTAAAATGGTAGAATCAGCTTTTAACGAGTTGTAATCCGATGAGGAAGGTCTCTTATTTGGAGATCCATTTTTAAAGGATTTGAATAAATATGCCAATACTTTCACCATACTCAACAAAGTTAAAACATCTTTTAAAAAGATATTTAATAAAAACAGTTTTTCTGACAGAGCCGGGAGATTCAGAGACCTCCCTACACAAATACTCATCAGTATTCCCAAAATATTTATTCCCAAAGACAAACTTCTGACTCCTATCCTCAATTCTTCCCCACGAGAGCTCGTCCATGGAACAACAGGAGTTTCCGTTCCAGAGGCAGATCCAGGTTTCCAACTAGGTAATTCATTCCTTCTTCCCTCCTCCTCCTTCTTCCCTTCATATATGGGAGGTTACTCCAATTTTCTCACAATTGGTTTCATATAACTCAAGACCCTTGGATTATTCAAACCATTTCAGGTGTTCAAAAATAATTTATTTCTCTTCCCCTTCAAAATTGTTTCCCAAATCCATTCCATTTTTCAAAATCAGACGAAAATTTGGTTCAAAAAGAGATTTCAAATCTTTTCCTAAAACAGGCAATTTGTCCGGTTTCTTTTTCCCCAGATCTTTTTATAAGCAATTTATTCTTTGTGAAAAAGAAAAACGGCCAATTTCGTCCTGTTATCAATCTAAAAACGCTAAATACCTTCGTTGTATATCATCATTTCAAGCTGGAAGGAATTTACCTTCTCAGGGAATGTTTGATAGACGACTGGTTAGTTTGTTTAGACCTTGCAGATGTTTATCTTTCTGTCCCTATCTCAAAAGCGTTTTGGAAATATTTAACTTTCCTTTGGAAAATACAATATTGGAGTTATACTTAGCTTTCTTTCGGGCCTCTCCTCGGCACCTTGGATTTTCACAAAACATTTGAAACCTATGGTGTCTTGGCTTATACTCAGAGGAATACGTCCAATTATCTTTCTAGACAATATTTTAATTATGTATCCAAAAGAAATGTTGCACTCTCTGGTGTGGAAAAGTGAAAACCTTAATTAGGTGGACAGCAACGTTTTGGGGCACCTGCCCCTTTGTCAAGCTAAAAGCATATTTGACTAAACTCCTTAATGTCAGGATAAGAATCTCTTAGGATATGCCAATTTTGTTTTTAAGTATACCTTGTACCTTATTGCTTAGAGTGTTGTATGTGCTAACAAAAGTGATTCTGTCATTTTGTGGTCTATGGTGTTTATTATGGAAATTCGATCTCACATGTACCAATTCTGTATTGGGAAATTCATGTTTTTCAAATTTAGACTGAGTTTCATCTAGTCTACTTTCTTTTTTGATCGGATCCGATACGATCCTATCAACACGTAGAAATTGGGATTTGGGCACAGATTTAAATAAAGCTGGTGAATGAAAACTCTTTCTATGTAATAGTGTATTTCTATCAGTTTTCTTAACAAATAAATCGTTTTTTAGATAACTGTTTTCTTTATATACCAGGGTATCTAAGAATTCAATTTGTGTGTTGTCTTGTTTAGATGTAAATTGTATGAATGGTACTGATCTCCCAATGTCATTTTTAGTTGTATAAGACATTCAGGAGGCCAAATAATAAACAAATCGTCTATATACCTATACCAGGCTAAACCGTACTGTTTAAATAAGGGGTGATTGTAAACCACAGTTTCTTCAATATGATCCATTACCATACAGGCATAGGATGGGGCCACATTGGACCCCATCGATGTGCCTGTTTTTTGCAGATAAAACATTTGATCAAAAACAAAATAGTTTTAAGTCAAAATTGCTTCCAATAAATCCATCATAAATCCTATTTGTGATTTACTGTACTTGTCACATGTGTCAAGTGTATTTTACTTCCACACCTGAGAGTGCAACATTTCTTTTTAGATACCTATTTACTTGGAGCAAGGGGTTTGGCTCTGATTTTGTTTGCACCCATCTTGTTGTTTGCTGGACATCAATACATTAAAAGGTGTGCTGGTCCTACAATTTTGCTGACAATATTTTAATTATAAACCAAGATTTCAAATCCCTTAAATCTCATTTAAAAAACACTATCTCTCTGTTAGAAAACCTTGGCTTTACCATAAACAAAGAAAAATCTGCTCTTATCCCTTCAAAATTGTTTAATTTTTCTAGGTTTTCAAATAAATACTGTACATTGAAATATACCCTCAGTCTTCCCTCTCAAAAGATAAAAAATATAAAGAAAGACATTTTAAATACTAGGGTTACTCTCATCCTCTATCCAAGCTATTTTTCCTGCCCCATTACATTATCGCGAACTTCAAAGATTAAAAATTTCTCATTTTCAAAAAGGTTTCTCTTACAATCATTTAATTCCTTTATCACCAGAAGTGAGCTAAACTTGTTTGGTGGCTTTCAAATATGGGAGCCTGGAATGGGAGAGCCATCTTCGGCAGTTCTCCGGATTTAATAATAGAATCAGATTTCGGTTGGGGTGCTCATTGTGGCTCTTGCATAACCAGAGGGAAATGGGCATTACAGAAGAAACAAATTCATATAAATTGTTTGGAACTTTTGGCAGGCTCTTTTGCAATCAAGAATTTCACTCATTTTCACTCTCCTATGTCCATTCTTCTTTGGATGGATAATATATCTGCTGTTCTTTACCTGAATCGTCTTGGAGGTACGAAATCCAGAGATCTTTCAATCATAACCAAAGATTTTATTCACTTTTGTTTAGACAGGAATATTTTTATCAAAGCAGAATATATTCCAGGTCTAGCCAATACTTCGGCAGACTGGGACTCTCATTATCTGAAAGATGCGAACGATTGGAAGTTAAATCGAAATATTGTTCTCTCTCTTCAAAATTTGAGAGGTCCTTTTTCTTTGGATTTATTTGCATCCCGTTGGAACTTTCATGGAACCATATTTCAGTTGGCAAATAGATACAGACGCCAAAGCAATAGATGCATTCCTTCAACGATGGCCCATTCAGGGAGCATATGCGTTCCCCCCTTTTTCAATAATTGCGAGGACAATCTCAATTGTTCAGAGAGATCATTTGAAATTAACTTTGATAACTCCCCTTTGGCCAACTCAACCTTGGTACCTTTTTCTTCTGGACATGTTGTTACTTCTTCCTATCCTTCTTCCTTGTATCCCAGATCTTCTTTCAGATCCCAACGGGAATCCTCACAATCTTATAACTTCTCAAATCCTTCACCTTGTCGCTTGGTCAATCTCGGGGAATAATTCTCTCTTGACAGCCTTTCTGAAAGAGCTAGACTCCTCATCCAAGACTCAGTTGCCCCTGATACCCTCAAATGTTATCGTGTTGCATGGTCTCGATGGTCTCGATGTTGTTTATCTAGGAACTTGGATCCCATTTCAGCAGATGTAAATCATATCATTAATTTTCTTAGTCATCTTTTCGAATCTGGCCTAGCTTATAGATCTATTAATGTTTCTAGTTTTTCAGCATTTCATTCTTTGAGTAATAACTTAACTGTTGGTCAACATCCTTTAATTTGCAAACTTTTGAAGACTATTAGATTAAATCTGTGATGGACCGCCTGGTACCCCGAATGAGTACCTCCGTCAGAACACTTCACTTGTCCTGGACATCCTTTTATCCAGAGCAATAGCTCCTGGTACCCCCCTTTGACCGCAGTCTAAAGTTATGGAGAACAGATCTGAGGCAACACTCAGTTGTCTGAACACAAAAATGAACACTTTATTTGAAAGCAGCACACAGATTTATACACCCTGGCATTCCAGATTTACAGAGCTTCAGGTTACATAGGGAATTGGTTAAACAGTAAAGCAAACATATGAACAATACATCAAACCTCTAACAATTGTCTATTCACAGGTAAAACAGATTAACATATCAAGTTAATTAACTGGGGAAGAAAGTTTACTCAGACAATCTGATGTTGGGCAGTCTAGTTAACATAATCACACAGGAACACAATCAGTTTACCCAGACAGACTCCTGCGACACAATCAGATTAGAAACGTAAATAAAATACATCTTATTACAGAATATAAGAACAGCTCTTATTAACTATTAAGTCCTTTATGCCCACTTGGTTTATAGATTCTCAATTGCTCCCACAAGGGGCACTCGCACCCTGTACCCACCCTGTATTTATGGATACAGGGTGACATGGACATAAGACAGAGTTATGAAAGTACATGGGGTGTTCAGCATATAAAACTCCACATTTCCATGCAGTCTCTGGGTATCCTTAAGCCCATGTACCTCCAGCCCAAAGAATGTTCCATAACAGGCCCTCATATCTTGGTGACTCACGTCACATATTTCCCCCTTCGGAAGGAGACTAACACAGGAGGAGACCCCAGACGGGTTGATATTGAAGTTAGTCCGTAGATCCATTCCCCCAAAGCCCGTATCCACACAGTACCCCAAACAAATTGTCCCAAACAGAGCATCACTCACCCGGCCGACCTCTGCCTCTCTCATAGAACATACCTGCTGGTGGGTAGAAGTGCCGACTGTCCCTTCTCCATGGAGTCCTTTCAGTTGCTGGAGAGAAGACAGGGTGGCTGGGCTCACTCCAACATGCTGTTGTGGATCTGGGCCATATGCCCAGCATCCCTGGAGAATACAGGTGGAGACTGTAGTCCCATCCACTTGTACTGGATAGGAATCTGCCGTTGCTTGCAGAGAGAGACTGACATCTCTCGGTCCCAATGCCAGCTCCTCCACTGGGATTGCTGCATGCTCCTTCGGTCCCTCTGCCAGCGTGAGGCTGTCATTCCTGTTTTCTGGGGTGCCGGTTAGGGGTGGGCAGAGGCCAACAACACTCTGCCCTGTGTCCTGCTCTTCTGTTGGGTAATCCGCATCCGACACCTCAGAGGAAAAGTCAATTATATCCACAATCTCTGGGGAGATTACAGGGTGACTAGGGTCCCCATGCCAGGGGGTTGGGGTTCTGAGCCGACTTCCCCATATCCCTGCACTCCATATGTGGAGACAACTGTCACATCCACACCTCCCGGACCAACATCCGTAGATATGAAGTCCACTAGATCTGAAGTAAGTAAAGGACCACTTTCCAGCAGTTCTAGGTAATCCACCTCAAGGTACCATTCCTTATAGATAAGCCATGTCAGGTCAGGCTCTAAGGCAAGTGCTTCCAATGGCTGTAAAAGCTCCTGCCTCTTTTTTTGAATGTCCCAGAATTGATATCCCTCAGTACTGCCAAAGTCAACTTTATCCTCAAATGCTTCCCATAATAAGCCGGGGCCACCAAAGTCATTATCTTCTGGGGAATTGTGTGTTTCTGCCCTCAACTGCCACCTGTCTGCAAACCAATATAACGCTCTGTACCGATCCTTGAGCTCGACCTCTCTTTGCACCAGACACTTCAGTTCGGCTATCCCCTCACCTGTGGGTTGTCCTCTCAGTAAGCAAAGCCGCAAGTTTACCTGGTCCCCGAAGCGCTGTTCTGGGGAGGGCAGGACTTTGCCTCTGCAGCCATACCAATTCTCCAGTGCATCTTCCCACATCTCTAACCGAATCAGGACTCTCCATTCCAGGCACATCTCCTCTGGAACTGGCCCTCCTAAAACAGCAAGGGCGACTTTGACTTGTCGCTCAAAGTCCCATATCGGAACTTCCCATTTAGAGGTATCTGATCCCAGCATCTCAGCTGTCCGAATATTCCGATACCTGGTGATCTCCTTCACCACCTCGGCGTTCGTTATATGCACTACTGCTTCAGATGGGTTGGCTCCGTAGATTGACAACCTTCTCCGCACTCTGCTGTGGAATTTTTCCTCTGCATCATCTATAATCATCTGGCTGCGATCCTTCACTGGCTGCCATTGGTGCATCTTTGTAGTGCTTCTTAGGGACTGATAGCTAGGCAGCACATCCCTCCAAACCAGTTCCATAACAGGCCCTCAGATCTTGGTGACTCATGTCACAAAATCGTCCTACTCCAAAACACAATTTCTTTTGGGATGTGGATTTAATATTTTCACTTTTTAAAAATTGGCCAGCTAACCCCTTTTTAAAACAAATTTCTACTAAGCTTTCTACTCTTGTGTGTCTCATTTCTTTTCGTAGAGTTTCAGATATTAGAGCTTTAGATTTTAATTCTGAACGTTATAGTCCAGAAAGTGTAATTTTTCTTATTTCGCGCAGAACCAAAACTTTTTCATTTTCTATATTTTACCCATATTTACCTTCAGAACCTTTTCTTTGTGTTGTTAACTGTCTTAAAGAGTATGAATCTAGAACTTTATCTTTCAGAACTCCTTCTTCTCAACTTGTAGTTTCTTTCATTTCTCCTCATGCTGCTGTCACCTCTACTACTATTGCGAGGTGGTTTAAATGGGTTATGAAAGAAGCTGGAATTGACCTCTCTTTTACAGCTCATTCCGTTAGAGGCTCTGCAGCTTCCAAAGCTTTTTTGAAATCGTCATCTTTACAACAGATTTTGAATGCTGCAGATTGATCCTCAGATTCTATTTTTAAACAGTTTTATTTTAAACCCATTCAACACGCTTTGTTTAATTTATTTCATTAATTTTTGCTTTAAACTAGCAAAATATGAAGTCTCTGCTTGTAATAAAATTCTGATTATCCTAACTTTGTGAAGGAATAATCTAGATTTTATTAAATTTAAAGACACAGAGACAAGTATTTTTCTCTCCCTTTTGTTTATCTCTTCCCTTTTCATGATTAAATTGGCCCTGGTTCCAGTTCAAAGAATTTCTTCCTCCTTTCTTTGTCAAAGAATTGTTGCTGTTGATATTTTGGACTCTTTGTTATTGCCTTTTCTTTTTAGGCCTTTCCAAAATTTTGTTCTTTTTTTCCTGAGATTTACTTGCACCAAAGAGAGAGAGGATGTTATGTACAGTGTTGGACAGTTTATTGTTGTTTCTTGTATTCTGATTGGTCAGTCTTTGCTTCATGCTACCGGACATACTGGCTAATTTGTTAAAATTTTCTGTGTCTCTACTCAGTTTATTTCATGTAATATCCTTTTTTCTTGATTTGATGTTATCTTTGAAAAAACTGCATTTAAAGTAAAAGAAAGAGATGGCAACATATTTGTCCCTGTGTCTTTAAATAATAAAATCTAGATTATTCCTTCACAAAGTTAGGATAATCGGAAGTTATTCCTATATACCATATACTATATAAATAGTAGATTTTATAATATGATTTCTAATAGGTTATTTCTTTATACCCATATATCACTATTGTGAAGCCTAAAGGGGATTAGTATAACGTAATTACCACCAGGTCTCTCTTGTATGCCCATAAAAAAATATTCTGAAGGCTGCATGGGCAGGTATGCCCACAGACAATTTTTTTATGCCCATAAAACATTCTGAAGACTGAAGAGCTGATTTGAGGTGCTTGCCTCCATGCTGTTCCTATGTTCGGAAGGCTGAATATGATGCTAGGGTTGCTAGCTGCCCAGTAAAATATTCATAGAAATAATGGACAGTTAAATGTCCAGTATTTTAAACTGTTATCTAAATGTAAAAGCCCTCCTATGGCTCTAGGCAGTAGAAATAGAAATCAGAAAAAGTGAGGGCCATCAAGTTGGTCAAACCGCTTCAGCTTACATTTGTTACTGGCATCTAAAGAGGTAAAAACAGAATTTATGCTTACCTGATAAATTACTTTCTCCAACGGTGTGTCCGGTCCACGGCGCCATCCTTACTTGTGGGATATTCTCTTCCCCAACAGGAAATGGCAAAGAGTCTCAGCAAAGCTGGTCACATGATCCCTCCTAGGCTCCGCCCACCCCAGTCATTCGACCGACGGACAGGAGGAAATATATATAGGAGAAACCATATGATACCGTGGTGACTGTAGTTAGAGAAAATAATTCATCAGACCTGATTAAAAAACCAGGGCGGGCCGTGGACCGGACACACCGTTGGAGAAAGTAATTTATCAGGTAAGCATAAATTCTGTTTTCTCCAACATTGGTGTGTCCGGTCCACGGCGTCATCCTTACTTGTGGGAACCAATACCAAAGCTTTAGGACACGGATGAAGGGAGGGAGCAAATCAGGTCACCTAAATGGAAGGCACCACGGCTTGCAAAACCTTTCTCCCAAAAATAGCCTCCGAAGAAGCAAAAGTATCAAATTTGTAAAATTTGGCAAAAGTGTGCAGTGAAGACCAAGTCGCTGCCTTACATATCTGGTCAACAGAAGCCTCGTTCTTGAAGGCCCATGTGGAAGCCACAGCCCTAGTGGAGTGAGCTGTGATTCTTTCAGGAGGCTGCCGTCCGGCAGTCTCATAAGCCAATCGGATAATGCTTTTAAGCCAAAAGGAAAGAGAGGTAGAAGTCGCTTTTTGACCTCTCCTTTTACCAGAATAAACAACAAACAAGGAAGATGTTTGTCTGAAATCTTTAGTAGCCTCTAAATAGAATTTTAGAGCACGGACTACGTCCAAATTGTGTAACAAACGTTCCTTCTTTGAAACTGGATTCGGACACAAAGAAGGTACAACTATCTCCTGGTTAATATTTTTGTTGGAAACAACTTTCGGAAGAAAACCAGGCTTAGTACGCAAAACCACCTTATCTGCATGGAACACCAGATAGGGCGGAGAACACTGCAGAGCAGATAACTCTGAAACTCTTCTAGCAGAAGAAATTGCAACCAAAAACAAAACTTTCCAAGATAATAACTTAATATCTACGGAATGTAAGGGTTCAAACGGAACCCCTTGAAGAACTGAAAGAACTAGATTTAGACTCCAGGGAGGAGTCAAAGGTCTGTAAACAGGCTTGATCCTAACCAGAGCCTGAACAAATGCTTGAACATCTGGCACAGCTGCCAGTCTTTTGTGAAGTAAAACAGATAAAGCAGAGATCTGTCCCTTCAGAGAACTTGCAGATAATCCTTTCTCCAAACCTTCTTGTAGAAAGGATAGAATCTTAGGAATTTTTATCTTGTTCCATGGGAATCCTTTAGATTCACACCAACAGATATATTTTTTCCATATTTTATGGTAAATTTTTCTAGTTACAGGCTTTCTAGCCTGAATCAGAGTATCTATTACAGAATCTGAAAACCCACGCTTTGATAAAATCAAGCGTTCAATCTCCAAGCCGTCAGTTGGAGGGAAACCAGATTCGGATGTTCGAATGGACCCTGAACAAGAAGGTCCTGTCTCAAAGGTAGCTTCCATGGTGGAGCCGATGACATATTCACCAGGTCTGCATACCAAGTCCTGCGTGGCCACGCAGGAGCTATCAAGATCACCGAGGCCCTCTCCTGATTGATCCTGGCTACCAGCCTGGGGATGAGAGGAAACGGTGGGAATACATAAGCTAGGTTGAAGGTCCAAGGTGCTACTAGTGCTTCTACTAGGGTCGCCTTGGGATCCCTGGATCTGGACCCATAGCAAGGAACCTTGAAGTTCTGACGAGACGCCATCAGATCCATGTCTGGAATGCCCCATAATTGAGTTATTTGGGCAAAGATTTCCGGATGGAGTTCCCACTCCCCCGGATGGAATGTCTGACGACTCAGAAAATCCGCTTCCCAATTTTCCACTCCTGGGATGTGGATCGCAGACAAGTGGCAGGAGTGATCCTCCGCCCATTGAATTATCTTGGTCACTTCTTTCATCGCCAGGGAACTCCTTGTTCCCCCCTGATGATTGATATATGCAACGGTCGTCATGTTGTCTGACTGAAACCTTATGAATTTGGCCTTTGCTAGTTGAGGCCAAGCTCTGAGAGCATTGAATATCGCTCTCAGTTCCAGAATGTTTATCGGGAGAAGAGACTCTTCCCGAGACCATAGACCCTGAGCTTTCAGGGATTCCCAGACCGCGCCCCAGCCCACTAGGCTGGCGTCGGTCGTGACAATGACCCACTCTGGTCTGCGGAAGCTCATTCCCTGTGACAGATTGTCCAGGGTCAGCCACCAACGGAGTGAATCTCTGGTCTTTTGATCTACTTGAATCGTCGGAGACAAGTCTGTATAATCCCCATTCCACTGTCTGAGCATGCACAGTTGTAATGGTCTTAGGTGAATTCGTGCAAAAGGAACTATGTCCATTGTTGCAACCATCAATCCTATTACTTCCATGCACTGCGCTATGGAAGGACGAGGAACAGAATGAAGTACTTGACAAGAGCTTAGAAGTTTTGATTTTCTGACCTCTGTCAGAAAAATCCTCATTTCTAAGGAATCTATTATTGTTCCCAAGAAGGGAACTCTTGTTGACGGGGACAGAGAACTCTTTTCTTTGTTCACCTTCCATCCGTGAGATCTGAGAAAGGCTAGGACGATGTCCGTATGAGCCTTTGCTTTTGACAGGGACGACGCTTGAATCAGGATGTCGTCCAAGTAAGGTACTACTGCAATGCCCCTTGGTCTTAGAACCGCTAGAAGAGACCCTAGTACCTTTGTGAAAATCCTTGGAGCAGTGGCTAATCCGAATGGAAGTGCCACAAACTGGTAATGCTTGTCCAGAAAAGCGAACCTTAGGAACTGATGATGTTCCTTGTGGATAGGAATATGTAGGTACGCATCCTTTAAATCCACGGTAGTCATAAATTGATTTTCCTGGATAGTAGGTAGGATCGTTCGAATAGTTTCCATTTTGAACGATGGTACCCTGAGAAATTTGTTTAGGATCTTTAGATCCAAAATTGGTCTGAATGTTCCCTCTTTTTTGGGAACTATGAACAGATTGGAATAAAAACCCATTCCTTGTTCTCTTATTGGAACTGGATGTATCACTCCCATCTTTAACAGGTCTTCTACACAATGTAAGAATGCCTGTCTCTTTATTTGGTTTGAAGATAATTGAGACCTGTGGAACCTTCCCCTTGGGGGTAGTTCCTTGAATTCCAGGAGATAACCTTGAGAAACTATTTCTAGCGCCCAAGGATCCTGAACATCTCTTGCCCAAGCCTGAGCAAAGAGAGAAAGTCTGCCCCCCACTAGATCCGGTCCCGGATCGGGGGCTATCCCTTCATGCTGTTTTGGTAGCAGTGATAGGCTTCTTGGCCTGCTTACCCTTGTTCCAGCCTTGCATTGGTTTCCAGGCTGGTTTGGGTTGTGAAGTATTACCCTCTTGCTTAGAGGATACAGAATTAGAGACTGGTCCGTTTCTGCGAAAGGGACGAAAATTAGGCTTATTTTTAGCCTTAAAAGACCTATCCTGTGGGAGGGCGTGGCCCTTTCCCCCAGTGATGTCTGAAATAATCTCTTTCAAATCAGGTCCAAATAATGTTTTACCTTTGAAAGGAATGTTAAGCAATTTTGTCTTGGAAGACACATCCGCTGACCAAGACTTTAGCCAAAGCGCTCTGCGCGCCACGATAGCAAACCCTGAATTTTTCGCCGCTAATCTAGCTAATTGCAAAGCGGCATCTAAAACAAAAGAGTTAGCCAATTTAAGTGCTTGAACTCTGTCCATAACCTCCTCATACGAAGATTCTTTACTGAGCGATTTTTCTAGTTCCTCGAACCAGAAACACGCTGCCGTAGTGACAGGAACAATGCATGAAATTGGTTGTAGAAGGTAACCTTGCTGTACAAAAATCTTTTTAAGCAAACCCTCTAATTTCTTATCCATAGGATCTTTGAAAGCACAACTATCTAGGAATAGTAGTGCGTTTGTTTAGAGTAGAAACCGCCCCCTCGACCTTGGGGACTGTCTGCCATAAGTCCTTTCTGGGGTCGACTATAGGAAATAATTTCTTAAATATAGGGGGGGGAACAAAAGGTATGCCGGGCCTTTCCCACTCTTTATTTACTATGTCCGCCACCCGCTTGGGTATAGGAAAAGTGTCGGGGGGCACCGGAACCTCTAGGAACTTGTCCATCTTACATAATTTCTCTGGAATGACCAAATTGTCACAATCATCCAGAGTAGATAACACCTCCTTAAGCAGTGCGCGGAGATGTTCTAATTTAAATTTAAATGTCACAACATCAGGTTCAGCTTGATGAGAAATTTTTCCTGAATCTGAAATTTCTCCATCAGACAAAACCTCCCTCATGGCCCCTTGAGATTGGTGTGAGGGTATGTCAGAACAGTTATCATCAGCGTCCTCTTGCTCTTCAGTGTTTAAAACAGAGCAATCGCGCTTTCTCTGATAAGTAGGCATTTTGGATAAAAGATTTGCTATGGAGTTATCCATTACAGCCGTTAATTGTTGCATGGTAATAAGTATTGGCGCACTAGATGTACTAGGGGCCTCCTGTGTGGGCATAACTGGTGTAGACACAGTAGGGGATGATGTAGTATCATGTTTACTCCCTTCATTTGAGGAATCATCTTGGGCAATATCATTATCTGTGGCATTACTGTCCTTACTTTGTTTGGACACTATGGCACAATTATCACATAAATTTAAATGGGGAGACACATTGGCTTTCATACATATAGAACATAGCTTATCTGATGGTACAGACATGTTAAACAGGCTTAAACTTGTCAACAAAGCACAAAAAACGTTTTAAAATAAAACCGTTACTGTCACTTTAAATTTCAAACTGAAAACACTTTATTACTGAATATGTGAAAAATATGTGAAAAATTCAAAATTCACCAAAATTTCACCACAGTGTCTTAAAGCATTAAAAGTATTGCACACCAAATTGCAGAGCTTTAACCCTTAAATTAACGGAACCGGAGCCGTTTTTACATTTAACCCCTATACAGTCCCAGCTATATGCTTTGCTGAGACCCAACCAAGCCCAGAGGGGAATACGATACCACAAGACGCCTTCTATAAGTTTTTTCAGTGATTCTTAGCTCCTGACACATGCATCTGCATGCCTTGCTCTCCAAAAACAACTGCGCATTAATGGCGCGAAAATGAGGCTCTGTCTATAACTAGAAAGGCCCCCATCTGAAAAAGGTGTCCAACACAGTGCCTGCCGTTTTTCTAAACGTTCCCCAAGATTATAATACCAATAATTAGTTAGAATCTGCATAATATGCCTAGTAAAGCAATCGTTTTAGCCCAGAAAAATGTCTACCAGTTTTTAAGCCCTTTTTGAAGCCCTTTATTCTTTTATGTTTAACTAAGAAAATGGCTTACCGGTCCCCATGAGGGGAAATGACAGCCTTCCAGCATTACATGGTCTTGTTAGAAATATGGCTAGTCATACCTTAAGCAGAAAAGTCTGCTAACTGTTTCCCCCAACTGAAGTTACTTCATCTCAACAGTCCTGTGTGGAAACAGCAATCGATTTTAGTTACTGTCTGCTAAAATCATCTTCCTCTTACAAACAGAAATCTTCATCCTTTTCTGTTTCAGAGTAAATAGTACATACCAGCACTATTTTAAAATAACAAACACTTGATAGAAGAATAAAACTACATTTAAACACCAAAAAACTCTTAACCATCTCCGTGGAGATGTTGCCTGTGCAACGGCAAAGAGAATGACTGGGGTGGGCGGAGCCTAGGAGGGATCATGTGACCAGCTTTGCTGGGACTCTTTGCCATTTCCTGTTGGGGAAGAGAATATCCCACAAGTAAGGATGACGCCGTGGACCGGACACACCAATGTTGGAGAAACTATTTTTCTCTTGTAAGGTGTATCCAGTCCACGGATCATCCATTACTTGTGGGATATTCTCATTCCCAACAGGAAGTTGCAAGAGGACACCCACAGCAGAGCTGTAATATAGCTCCTCCCCTAACTGTCATAGCCAGTCATTCTCTTGCAAGTCTCAACAAGCTAGGTCGTTGTAGGAGAGAGTGGTTAAATATAGTTAGTTTATTTTCTTCAATCAAAAGTTTGTTATTTTTAAATAGTACTGGTGTTGTGCTATTTTATCTCAGGCAGTAAATAGAAGAAGAATCTGCCTGAGGTTTCTATGATCTTAGCAGGTTGTAACTAAGATCCATTGCTATTCTCACATATGTCTGAGGGGATTACACAGATGAGGTAACTTCAGCGAGAGAATGGCGTGCAGTTTATTCTGCTATCAGGTATGTGCAGTTATAATTTTTTCTAGAGATGGAAAACACTAGAAAATGCTGCTGATACCGGATTAATGTAAGTTAAGCCTGAATACAGTGATTTAATAACGACTGGTATCATGCTTACTCCCAGGGGTAATACCCTTATGATATTGCAATATAAAACGTTTGCTGGCATGTTTAATCATTTTTATATATGCTTTGGTGATAAAACTTTATTGGTGCCTAGTTTTTTCCACATGGCTGGCTTAAATTTTGACTAGAAACAATTTCCACTGTTGTAGTATAAAAGTTACAGTTGGTGCAGTTAAAATTACAAACTGTGACATCCAGCTTCCCTCAAAGGCCCTCTGAATGCTATAAGACATCTCTAAAGGGCCCAAAGGCTTTCCAAAGTCGTTTATTGGGGAAGGTAGGGCCACAGCTTGCTGTGGCAGTTGGTTGTGACTGTTAAAAAATGTCTATTTCGTTTTTTTTATCCGTTTTTTGAACTAAGGGGTTAATCATCCATTTGCAAGTTGGTGCAATGCTCTGTTAGCCTATTATACACATTGTAAAAATTTCGTTTGATTTACTGCATTTTTTCACTGTTTTTCAAATTCTGACAAAATTTGTTTCTCTTAAAGGCACAGTACCATTTTTTATATTTGCTTGTTAACTTGATTTAAAGTGTTTTCCAAGCTTGCTAGTCTCATTGCTATTCTGTATAAACATGTCTGACATAGAAGAAACTCCTTGTTTATTATGTTTAAAAGCCATGGTGGAACCCCCTCTTAGAATGTGTACCAAATGTACTGATTTCATTTTATGCAATAAAGATCATTTTCTGTCTTTAAAAAATTTATCACCAGAGGAATATGACGAGGGGGAAGTTATGCCGACTAACTTTCCCCACGTGTCAGACCCTTTGACTCCCGCTTAAGGGACTCACGCTCAAATGGCGCCAAGTACATCTAGGGCGCCCATAGCGTTTACTTTACAAGACATGGCGGCAGTCATGGATAATACACTGTCAGCGGTATTAGCCAGACTACCTGAACTTAGAGGTAAGCGAGATAGCTCTGGGGTGAGACAAAATGCAGAGCATACTGACGCTTTAAGAACCATGTCTGATACTGCCTCACAATATGCAGAAGCTGAGGAAAGAGAGCTTCAGTCAGTGGGTGATGTTAATGACTCAGGAAAGATACCTGATTCTAATATTTCTACATTTAAATTTAAGCTTGAACAACTCCGCGTGTTGCTTAGGGAGGTTTTAGCTGCTCTGAATGACTGTGATACCATTGCAGTGCCAGAGAAATTGTGTAGACTGGATAAATACTTTGCAGTGCTGGTGTGTACTGATGTTTTTCCAAATACCTAAAAGGTTTACAGAAATTATTAATAAGGAATGGGATAGACCAGGTGTGCCGTTCTCTTCCCCTCCTATTTTTAGAAAAATGTTTCCAATAGACGCCACCATACGGGACTTATGGCAGTCAGTCCCTAAGGTGGAGGGAGCAGTTTCTACTCTAGTAAAGCGTACTACTATCCCTGTCGAGGACAGTTGTGCTTTTTTTTTTTTTTTTTTTTTTTTTTTTTTTTTTTTTTTTAGATCCAATGGATAAAAAATTAGAGGTTACCTTAAGAAAATATTTATTCAACAAGGTTTTATCCTACAGCCCCTTGCATGCATTGCCTCTGCCACTGCTGCTGCGGCGTACTGGTTTGAGTCTCTGGAAGAGGCTTTACAGGTAGCGACTCCATTGGATGACATACTTGGCAAACTTAGAGCACTTAAGCTAGCCAATTCTTTTATTCTGATGCCATTGTTCATTTGACTAAACTAACGGCTAAGAATTCTGGTTTTGCTATACAGGCGCGCAGAGCGCTATGGCTTAGATCATGGTCAGCTGACGTGACTTCAAAATCTAAGCTACTTAACATTCCCTTCAAGGGGCAGACCCTATTCGGGCCTGGTTGAAGGAGATTATTGCTGATATCACTGGAGGAAAAGGTCATGCCCTTCCTCAGGACAGGTCCAAATCTAGGGCCAAACAGTCTAATTTTCGTGCCTTTCAAAACTTCAAGGCAGGTGCGGCATCAACTTCCTCTAATGCTAAACAAGAGGGAACTTTTGCTCAATCCAAGATGGTCTGGAGACCAAACCTGACCTGGAAAAAAGGTAAGCAGGTAAAAAAGCCTGCTGCTGCCTCTAAGACAGCATGAAGGAATGGCCCCCTATCCAGGCGTGGGCAAGAGATGTTCAGGATCCCTGGACGTTGGAAATTATATCCCAGGGATATCTTCTGGACTTCAAAGCTTCCCCCCCAAAAGGGAGATTTCACCTTTCACAATTATCTGCACACCAGATAAAGAGAGAGGCATTCTTACACTGTGTACAAGACCTCCTAGTTATGGGAGTGATCCATCCAGTTCCAAAGGAGGAACAGGGACAGGGTTTTTACTCAAATCTGTTTGTGGTTCCCAAAAAAGAGGGAACCTTCAGACCAATTTTGGATCTAAAGATCTTAAACAAATTCCTCAAAGTTCCGTCATTCAAGATGGAAACTATTCGTACCATCCTACCACTGATCCAGGAGGGTCAATATATGACTACAGTGGATCTAAAGGATGCTTATCTTCACATTCCGATACACAAAGATCATCATCGGTTTCTCAGGTTTGCCTTTCAAGACAGGCATTACCAGTTGTAGCTCTTCCCTTGGGATTAGCTACAGCCCCAAGAATCTTTACAAAGGTTCTAGGGTCGCTTATGGCGGTCCTAAGGCTGCGGGGCATAGCAGTAGCCCCTTATTTAGACGACATCCTGATACAGGCGTCAAACTTCCAAATTGCCAAGTCTCATACGGACGTAGTACTGGCATTTCTGTGGTCGCATGGGTGGAAAGTGAACGAGGAAAAGAGTTCTCTATCCCCACTCACAAGAGTTTCCTTTCTAGGGACTCTGATAGATTCTGTAGAAATGAAAATTCACCTGACGGAGTCCAGGTTATCAAAGCTTCTAAATTCCTGCCGGGTTCTTCATTCCATTCCGCGCCCTTCGGTGGTTCAGTGTATGGAAGTAATCGGCTTAATGGTAGCGGCAATGAACATAGTGCCGTTTGCACGCTTACATCTCAGACCGCTGCAACTATGCATGCTCAGTCAGTGGAACGGGTATTACACAGATTTGTCCCCTCAACTGAATCTGGACCAAGAGACCAGGGATTCTCCTATCATAAGTGGGTTGTGGTTTCTATATGCCCGCATTATATCTACTTTTTCCTGAAAGTTTAAAAATTTTACCATGACCATTCTTGGTCTCGTATATCCGTCTTGATATTTTATGCTGGAGCCTGTTCTATGAGCTCTTTCTACCTGAAATTTTTCATTTTGTAAACTTAATCCAAGTAATTTAGGTAGTGTTATAGCAGCGAATGTGGATAGATCTTTATATTCACTAATTTCAGGAAGGCCAACTATTCGAATGTTACTTCGACGGGATCTATCCTCTAAGTCTTGAATTTTATTTTGTAAAATTTTAATTGTTTCATCTGTTTTTTTAGTCGCTGTCTCTTGTAAATTAGTAACATCCTCTAATTCTGATACCCGTCTCTCTACCTCAGAAATTCGTGCTGCAAAGTGTCTAACTTCTGTCGTCAGGGCCGTAATCTCACTTTTTAAGGATTCAAACTGTGGCATTATCATATCTGCTAACTTGTCTAATACTATTTGGGAGTCAATCATAGTCCCATCTTCGTTTGTATCTAATTTTTCTGAATTTTCCTGTATTGGTTTAATTTTTTTATCTTTTTTTACTGGCATGGCTGGTGATCTTACTTTTACATTTGTAATATATTTTTCCATACCCTGTTAATGACTAGAAGCTTGTTCTGTGAAAAGTTCCTATTCTTAATAAGATAGTGATTTTAAGTGGAAGTGATTCTAGTGGTGAGAGAAATCCCTCCCCCCTATGTGTGTAAGCCGTGAGCACTAATGTCCTAATAAAAAAAGACAATCAAAAGGTGTGTTTATGTACAGCTTCAGAGGAGCTGTCTATATGTGTGTGTGTGTGTAAGTGTAAGTATAAATATATATATATATATATATATATATATACACATATATATCTCCTTTTTTTTTTTTTTTTTTTTATTTTACTCTTGATTTAAAACAAATTAGAAAAAAGAAAAAAAGTGAGAGAAAAAAAGAAAAAAAAAGACAATCCAAATATGTCAACACTAAAGTGAATTTCAAACGTGGAAGTATCTGTATACAAATCATTAACTACAGGGTATTTTCTCTTACAATAGCTGATCACACTATTCCCTATTTGGGGTAGCTATATACAGTTTTGCCATAAGCCTTAAGATGGAGTTAATCCGGCAGACTTTTGACCAGGTTATAGGAAAGACTGAGTACAGGCAAGCACTGGAGTATAGGATGCTTTTTATCCCCTTATTTGAGGACAGGCAAGACTTTATCTTGGGGGTTTGCTGATTGACTGAGGCCAAAATATTTATCTGATTCACCCACAGACCTTAAACATCAATTTCAGCTACAGTAAAGATCCTTTTACAGCTTATTGTATCAGAGTTTAGCCTATAATGGAGAGTACAATTTGGAAGGCTTATTGTTACATCCTGCAAACCAAACCCTAATGTAACGAGATTAGAGTATTGCAGCAACAACCCTTGAAAGGAAAACTTTAAATTATCCGCATAACAAAAAGAAAAAACATACAGTGAAATACATCATAGAAACTATTAAATGTATCACTCTTTCTTGAGAGCTTAATTAGCTTTGTTATAGGTCCATATAAAGATGTGGTAGATCCTTTTTTTTTTTTTTGCTTAAGTGTCAGTCCAGAAATTTACACATAGATCCCTTTTGTATAGCGTCAAACAGTTTTGATCAGAGAGGGATATTGATGCAAAGTACCTAGTGTGTCCTGAGGCTATGCCACAGATTTGTATTTAACAGATTCAATCTTGTAGAGTGTGGTGCACAGGGGTTAAGCTGATAATACTTGCGATTTTTCGGGATGTTTCTCTTTGCTTGGACTCAGTCCTCGCGTCAGCCTGTAGCTCTGCTTAGGCTCCCACAGGACACCACGCCGCACAGGACACCTCCCCCGCGGCGTAGATACCTGCTGCCGCCGTCTGCCTCTGGATACAGGAAAAAGGCTTTAAGCTGAAAGTTCCCTTTTATTCCTTGCTTCTGCTCCACTGCTTGCACCATGTCACTCTCTCACAGACTTTACTTTCCTTTCCATGTGCTTCTGTCTGACGGGCTGTGCCTCAGGACACCAGGTCATCTGTTAAAGCTGGTATCAGCGCCACCTGATTAGTGCAGGCGCCGAGGGCTTCCTCTTTGCAGCCGGATACTGTGCTCCAAATCCCCGGGCAGCTTAGCAGAGAAAAAAACCGCCAACAGGATCAGTTGCTGCGTGTGTAGCGTTGGTCACGCTCTGTCTTGCAGAGCCTGCGCACCGGATGTTGACGTGTGCGTCTCACAGGAAGCCCCCAAGACAGCGAGACCAGGGATTCTCTTCTCTGGTGGCTATCTCGGGTCCATCTGTCCAAAGGTATGACCTTTCGCAGGCCAGATTGGACACTTGTTACGACAGATGCCAGCCTTCTAGGTTGGGGTGCAGTCTGGAATTCCCTGAAAGCTCAGGGATCGTGGACTCAGGAGGAGTCTCTCCTTCCATTAAATATTCTGGAACTAAGAGCGATATTCAAGGATCTTCAGGCTTGGCCTCAGTTAGCAACTCTGAGGTACAACAGATTTCAGTCGGACAACATCACGACTGTAGCTTACATCAACCATCAAGGGGGAACGAGAAGTTCCCTAGAGATGTTAGAAGTTTCAAAAATAATTCGCTGGGCAGAGATTCACTCTTGCCACCTATCAGCTATCCATATCCCAGGTGTAGAGCACTGGGAGGCGGATTTTCTAAGTCGTCAGACTTTTCATCCGGGAGAGTGGGAACTCCATCCGGAGGTATTTGCACAACTGATTCATCGTTGGGGCAAACCAGAACTGGATCTCATGGCGTCTCGCCAAAACGCCAAGCTTCCGTGTTACGGATCCAGGTCCAGGGATCCCAAGGCGACACTGATAGATGCTCTAGCAGCGCCCTGGTCTTTCAACCTGGCTTATGTGTTTCCACCGTTTCCTCTGCTCCTTCGACTGATTGCCAAGATCAAGCAGGAGAGAGCATCAGTGATTCTGATAGCACCTGCGTGGCCACGCAGGACCTGGTATGCAGATCTAGTGGACATGTCATCCTTTCCACCATGGTCTCTGCCTCTGAAACAGGACCTTCTACTTCAGGGTCCTTTCAACCATCCAAATCTAATTTCTCTGAGGCTGACTGCCTGGAGATTGAACGCTTGATTTTATCAAAGCGTGGCTTCTCCGAGTCAGTTATTGATACCTTAAGACAGGCACGAAAGCCTGTCACCAGGAAAATTTACCATAAGGTATGGCGTAGATATCTTTATTGGTGTGAATCCAAGGGTTACTCATGGAGTAAGGTCAGGATTTCTAGGATATTATCTTTTCTCCATGAAGGTTTGGAAAAAGGATTGTCAGCTAATTAAGCGTCTGGCAGATGTTCCAGACGTTCAGGCATTTTGTCAGGCTTTAGTTAGAATCAAGCCTGTGTTTAAACCTGTTGCTCCACCATGGAGCTTAAACTTGGTTCTTAAGGTTCTTCAAGGAGTTCCGTTTGAACCTCTTCATTCCATAGATCAAGCTTTTATCTTGGAAAGTTCTTTTTTTGGTAGCAATTTCCTCGGCTCGTAGAGTCTGAGCTATCTGCCTTACAATGTGATTCTCCTTATCTGATTTTTTATACGGATAAGGTAGTCCTGCGTACCAAACCTGGGTTCTTACATAAGGTGGTATCTAACAAGAATATCAATCAAGAGATTGTTGTTCCATCCTTGTGTTACACAATCTGGACGTGGTCCGTGCTTTAAAGTTTTACTTACAAGCTACTAAAGATTTTCGTCAAACATCTGCTTTGTTTGTTGTCTACTCTGGACAGAGGAGAGGTCAAAAGGCTTTTGCAACCTCTTTTTCTTTTTGACTAAGAAGCTTAATCCGCTTAGCCTATGAGACTGCTGGACAGCAGCCTCCTGAAAGGATTACAGCTCATTCCACTAGAGCTGTGGCTTCCACTTGGGCCTTTAAAAATGAGGCTTCTTTTGATCAGATTTGCAAGGCGAAGACTTGGTCTTCGCTTTATATTTTTTCAAAATTTTACAAATTTGATACTTTTACTTCTTCAGAGGCTATATTTGGGAGAGAGGTTTTACGGGCAGTGGTTCCTTCCATTTAAGTTCCTGCCTTGTCCCTCCCTTCATCCGTGTACTTTAGCTTTGGTATTGGTATCCCACAAGTAATGGATGATCCGTGGACTGGATACACCTTACAAGAGAAAACACAATTTATGCTTACCTGATAAATTTATTTCTCTTGTGGTGTATCCAGTCCACGGCCCGCCCTGTCATTTTAAGGCAGGTAATTTTTAAATTTAAACTACAGTAACCACTGCACCCTATGGTTCCTCCTTTCTCAGCTTGTTTTCGGTCGAATGACTGGCTATGACAGTTAGGGGAGGAGCTATATTACAGCTCTGCTGTGGGTGTCCTCTTGCAACTTCCTGTTGGGAATGAGAATATCCCACAAGTAATGGATGATCCGTGGACTGGATACACCACAAGAGAAATAGATTTATCAGGTAAGCATAAATTGTGTTTTTTTCTTTGTATGTTACTGGCCGCCAAGTGGTATAATGATTGCTTATTTGTGAAAAATATATGTATGGGATTAGGAGTGGGGCTAAGGTAGAGCTTTTTTTTTTTTGGGGGGGGGGGGATTGTGTGACTTCTAGTATCAGGCCCAGTCACTGACATATTATCTGGTATTTTTGTGGAGGACAGCTGGCAACCCTACCAGCTAGTAGTGCAGTACTGCTGCTGAGAATATGTACATATGCTTTTCAACAAATGATATCAAGAGAACAAATTAAATTTCATATTACAAGTGAATTTAAAAGTGTCTTAGGGCATCTTCTGTGCAAATCATACAAAACTAATTATTTTCTTTCCTAAGATATGGAGAGTCCACGGCGTCCTTCAATTACTAGTGGGAATATCACTCCTGGCCAGCCTGAATAAATTAATTTTTTTGGGGTACTTTTCCCTGCAAGCAAGGATTTCAGTTTAGCTGAGTCCACGTCAATCTTTTCAGTAGAGTAGTGATGGTTTTTAAGCAGTTAGGAAGTTGTGAGGTAGTCCTTGCTTTGTTTCCTAACACATTGCTGCCCATGGTACATAAAGCCAGAGTTGGTTACTCTGTTCTTTCTTTTTCTACAGGTCTCTGTAAGGAGTATGTGTCCTTTCACGCCTTGTGAGCTGTCTTCCTTCCGGACAGCTGGACTGCAGGTAAGTGCTTTTGTCTTCTAGGTCTTGGAGACTTGCACTTCAGAAGAATATGTCATATGCAGTAGATGGGAACATTTTTAAAATCCTTTATACAGGATTTTCTTTGGCAGTGGGCAGGCACATTATGTATGTTGAGACTAGAGGGGATATTTATCAAAGCCTCAACTATGCTGTATTCACCGGCACCAATACGCTCGCCTAACATCGCGGCCGCGGACCTGAATACGATCGCCATATTTATAAAAAAAGACGGCAAAAAGACGCGCACCAAGTACGGGGCAACGAGCATTGGACTGTTGTTAACTAACAGTCATCAATCTCACTGCTGTTCGGCTTTTTACCTACTTTATACCCTGTCACTAAACACTGCCACTATACTAAAATGTTTAACCCCTATCCCGCCGCTCCCAGACCCCGCCACAACTTTAAAAAAGTTATTAACCCCTATCCCACCACACCCGGGCCCCGCAGAATCTAAATAAATGTATTAACCCCTATCCCGCAGCTTCCGGACCCCGCCGCCACTAAATAAACGTATTAACCCCTAAACCCCTGGCCTCCCACATCATTTCCATTAGATATGTGCGATTCGTTTCGGATCGATTCGGAAATTCAGCCGAATTCGTTAAATTCAGAGATTCGGATCGATTCGAATTTCCGAATTGAAATAGTGCCGAATCTACCGAATAAATCCGAATTAGTTCGGATTTATTTGGTAGATTCGGATGGCCATGGATTACACTAGTATTGTACAGTATATTAGGTTATATCACTCTGCTATGGGTTACACCTAATATTCAGTACATAATACTAGTCTAATACACAGCATATCCCACCTAACACATACCGAATTTCCGAACCAAATCCAGACGAATTTATTCTAATCCGAAACTAATCCGAAACAAATTCATTCGAATTTTTCAGAATTCGAATCGATCCAAACCGAAATTCGGAAAAATCTGAATCGATCCGAACTGAAACTAATTTTTCGATCATGCACAAGTCTAAATACCATTAACTAAACCTATTAACCCCTAAACTGCCAGCCCCCCACATCGCCATAAACTAAATTAAGCTATAAACCCCTAAACCTAACAGCCCGCTAACTTTACATTAAAATTACAACATCCCTATCTTAAAATAAATTTAAACTTACCTGTAGAATTAAAATAAACTAATTCTAAACTATTAATTAACCTACCCTATTATACTAAAATAACATTAAACTAGCAATTAAATTAACTATATTACATATTAAAAAACCCTAACCCTACTCAATTTTTTTAAATCTACTAATAAAAATTACTAAAGTACGAAAAAAATAAACGCTAAGTTACAAAAAAATTAAAAACACTAAATTATGAAAAACAAACAAACCGCAATATCAAAAATAAAAATGAATTACACCTAATCTAATAGCCCTATCAAAATAAAAAGCCCCCCAAAATAAAAATAAAAAACCCTAGCCTACAATAAACTACCAATGGCCCTTAAAAGGGCCTTTTGCGGGGCATTGCCCCAAAGAAATCAGCTCTTTTACCTGTAAAAAAATACAAACACCCCCCAACAGTAAAACCCACCACCCAACCAACCACCCCCCAAATAAAAAGCCTATATAAAATCCCTAAGCTCTCTATTGCCCTGAAAAGGGCATTTTTATGGGCATTGCCCTTAAAAGGGCATTTAACTTTTTTACCTGCTCAGACCCTACTCTAAAAATAAAACCCACCCAAAAAACCCTTAAATAAACCTAACACTAACCCCCAACGATCCACTCACAGTTTTTAAAGTTCTGCTTGAAGGATCCATCCAGCCGGCAAGAAGTCTTCATCCGGGTGGCAAGAAGTCTTCATCCGGACGGCCTCTTCTATCTTCAGTCAGCCGGCGAAGTCTTCATCCAGACGGCATCTTCCTTCTTCATCCATCTGGTGTGGAGCTCCTCTTCAATACGGTCGCCGCCGTAAACTGGAACTTGAATGCAAGTGACCTCATCCAAGATGGCGTCCCTTGCATTCCTATTGGCTGAAAGGTTCCAATCAGCCAATAGGATTAGAGCTGCTAAAATCCTATTGGCTGTTCCAATCAGCCAATAGGATTTGAGCAGCTCTTATCCTATTGGCTCATCCAATCAGCCAATAGAATGAGAGCTCAATCCTATTGGCTGATTGGATCAGCCAATAGGATGAAAGCTCAATCCTATTGGCTGATTGCAACAGCCAATAGGAATTTTCCCCCCTTTAATTCCTATTGGCTGATAGAAATCTTTCAGCCAATAGGAATGTAAGGGACGCCATCTTGGATGACGTCACTTAAAGGGAACCTTCATTTTGCAGCGACGACTGTAAGAGGATGCTCCGCACCGGATGTCTTCAAGATAGACCCGCTACACGCGCCCGATGGATGAAGATAGAAGATGCTGTCTGGATGAAGACTTCTTGCCATTTGGATGAGGACTTCGCCGGCTGGATGAAGATGGAAGAGGCCGCCTGGATGAAGACTTCTTGCCGGCTGGATGAGGATGTATTTCCGGACTTCAATAACTGTAAGTGGATCATCGGGGGTTAGTGTTAGGTTTTTAAAGGGTTTTTTGGGTGTTTTTTTTTTAGGTTAGGGGTTTGGGCAATGTAAAAGAGCTAAATGCCCTTTTAAGGGCAATGCCCATACAAATGCCCTTTTCAGGGCAATGTTTAGCTTAGGTTTATTTAGGATTTGGTTGTGTGGGTGGTGGGTTTTACTGTTGGGGGGTTGTTTGTATTTTTTTTTTACAGGTAAAAGAGCTGATTTCTTTGGGGCAATGCCCCAAAAAAGGCCCTTTTAAGGGCCATTGGCAGTTTAGTGTAGGCTAGGTTTTTTTTTATTTTGGGGGGCTTTTTTATTTTAAAAGGGCTATTAGATTAGGAGTAATTTGTTTTTATTTTTGATAATTTCGTTTTTTATTTGTTGTAATTTAGTAAATTGTATTTTATTAATTTATTTCATTTTATTGTAATGTTAGTTTTTAGTGTCAGGCCGGTTAGGTTTTATTTTACAGGTAACTTTGTATTTATTTTAACTAGGTAGTTAGAAAATAGTTAATAACTATTTAATAACTAGTCTACATAGTTAAAATAAATACAAACTTACCCATGAAATAAAAATAAAACCTAAGCTAGCTACAATATAACTATTAGTTATTTTGTAGCTAGCTTAGTTTTTGTTTTTTACGGCTAAGTTTGTATTTAGTTTTAAATAGATATTATTTAGTTAATAATTGTAAGGTTTATTTAGATTTATTTTAATTATATTTAAGTTAGAGGGTGTTAGGGTTAGACTTAGGCTTAGGGTTACGTTAGGGTTAGGTTTAGGGGTTAATAACTTTAGTATAGTGGCGGCGACATTGGGGTAATGTAGGAGGCGGTGATGTAAGGGGCAGCAGATTAGGGGTTAATAACTAATGTAGATGGCTGCGATGTTAGGGGCAGCAGATTAGGGGTTAATGACTGTAATGTAGGTGGCGGCGATGTTAGGGGCAGCAGATTAGGGGTTAATAACTGTAATGTAGGTGGTGGCGATGTTAGGGGCAGCAGATTAGGGGTGTTTAGACTCAGGGTTTATGTTAGGGTGTTAGGTTTAAACGTAACTTTTTCTTTTCCCCATAGACATCAATGGGGCTGCGTTGCAGAGCTTTTGTTTCCGCGATCGCAGGTGTTAGGCTTTTTTTTGCCGGCTCTCCCCATTGATGTCTATAGGGAAATTGTGCACAAGTCCATCAAAGCAGTGCTTGATTTCAGTGCGGTATGGAGCTCAACGCCACCATATCGCCCACACAAGCCTGCTTTTTTAAAACTTGTAATAGCAGCGCTATAGGGAGGTGAAATAACCCCGAAAATGTTGTGGGTTAATTTCCCTATAGCGCTCAAAACTCGTAATCTAGCTGAGTGTGTTTTATGCCCTGTTTTTTTTTTATTGTGTTTACTTTGTTTTATATATATATACAGGGAGTGCAGAATTATTAGGCAAGTTGTATTTTTGAGGATTAATTTTATTATTGAACAACAACCATGTTCTCAATGAACCCAAAAAACTCATTAATATCAAAGCTGAATATTTTTGGAAGTAGTTTTTAGTTTGTTTTTAGTTTTAGCTATTTTAGGGGGATATCTGTGTGTGCAGGTGACTATTACTGTGCATAATTATTAGGCAACTTAACAAAAAACAAATATATACCCATTTCAATTATTTCAATTATTTATTTTTACTAGTGAACAGTGGCGTCACTAGGGGGGGGGCGGGCCGCACCCGGGTGACACCCACCAGGGGGTGACACAAATTTTTTTTTTTTTTTTTTTTTTTTAATTTTATTGAAATTCAAAGAAATACAATGTTGAGATGCATAGATTTTTTTTATTAGAGGGGCTGGCATTTGTGAACATTGGTGGGACTGGGGAAGATGTAGACACACTATTTTTTTGCCCCTTGAGCCAGTGCTGCAATTTCAACAAATAGTTTTCCCGGCTGCTTTTGCTTGTTTGTACTTTGCTTCTCCCCTGCCCAATTTCGCTATGAATGTTGTGGGCATGCCATGGGGCTTGCAAAGTTGCGCTGCTAGCCTAAACCTGCCTGCCTATCTGTGCTCACTGCTCAGTGACATGTGGAGCAGTGGAGTCACTCACTGCTGTGCTGTCTCTGTAAACGGGAACTGGCAAATCATGAGGGGATGCCTGGCACCTGACCGCATGACTGTTTGACACTGTCTTTAAAGTGAAGGAGCCACGTATGATGCCCACCAGACCATTACGGTTACGGTACACTAAGTGCACACTGAACAGGTAGGAGGGCGGGCGGGGGTCTGGGGGTGGGCAGAGTGCAGAGGTGATTGGCCATAAGAAGCGGTAGGCACGCGGCCCGGGGCTGTGCACTGACAGACTTGGAACAGAGTCAGAGAGCAGAATTTTCATAGTTTGCACCTAAAACTTTTCTTTAGTGATTTATTTTTTGAGTGCTCTGTTTATCTTTCATTTGATGCTCTGCTGAGCCAGGGAGCAGCTCTAGGAATGAGCTTTATAATTAATGCAGTGCAGTTTACATATTTTGTATGTGTGTGTCTGAGTTTTTGTGTGTGTGTGTGTGTGTGTCTCAGTGTTTTTGTGTGTGTGTTTTTGTGTGTGTGTCTGAGTGTGTTTCCGAGTGTTTGTGTGTGCATCTGAGTATGTTTTAAGTGTGTCTGAGTGTTTGTATGTGTGTTTGCCTGTGTTTTTGTGTGTGTCTGCTTTCTGGGGGGGGGGGGTGACACCATAACTTACCGCACCGGGTGACACCAACCCTAGTGACGCCACTGCTAGTGAAACCAATATAACATCTCAACATTCACAAATATACATTTCTGACATTCAAAAACAAAACAAAAACAAATCAGTGACCAATATAGCCACCTTTCTTTGCAAGGAAACTCAAAAGCCTGCCATCCATGGATTCTGTCAGTGTTTTGATCTGTTCACCATCAACATTGCGTGCAGCAGCATCCACAGCTTCCCAGACACTGTTCAGAGAGGTGTACTGTTTTCCCTCCTTGTAAATCTCACATTTGATGATGGACCACAGGTTCTCAATGGGGTTCAGATCAGGTGAACAAGGAGGCCATGTCATTAGATTTTCTTCTTTTATACCCTTTCTTGCCAGCCATGCTGTGGAGTACTTGGACGCGTGTGATGGAGCATTGTCCTGCATGAAAATCATGTTTTTCTTGAAGGATGCAGACTTCTTCCTGTACCACTGCTTGAAGAAGGTGTCTTCCAGAAACTGGCAGTAGGACTGGGAGTTGAGCTTGACTCCATCCTCAACCCAAAAAGGCCCCACAAGCTCATCTTTGATGATACCAGCCCAAACCAGTACTCCACCTCCACCTTGCTGGTGTCTGAGTCGGACTGGAGCTCTCTGCCCTTTACCAATCCAGCCACGGGCCCATCCATCTGGCCCATCAAGACTCTCATTTCATCAGTCCATAAAACCTTAGAAAAATCAGTCTTGAGATATTTCTTGGCCCAGTATTGATGTTTCAGCTTGTGTGTCTTGTTCAGTGGTGGTCGTCTTTCAGCCTTTCTTACCTTGGCCATGTCTCTGAGTATTGCACACCTTGTGCTTTTGGGCACTCCAGTGATGTTGCAGCTCTGAAATATGGCCAAACTGGTGGCAAGTGGCATCTTGGCAGCTGCACGCTTGACTTTTCTCAGTTTATGGGCAGTTATTTTGCGCCTTGGTTTTTCCACACGCTTCTTGCGACCCTGTTGACTATTTTGAATGAAACGCTTGATTGTTCGATGATCACGCTTCAGAAGCTTTGCAATTTTAAGAGTGCTGCATCCCTCTGCAAGATATCTCACTATTTTGGACTTTTCTGAGCCTGTCAAGTCCTTCTTTTGACCCATTTTGCCAAAGGAAAGGAAGTTGCCGAATAATTATGCACACCTGATATAGGGTGTTGATGTCATTAGACCACACCCCTTCTCATTACAGAAATGCACATCACCTAATATGCTTAATTGGTAGTAGGCTTTCGAGCCTATACAGCTTGGAGTAAGACAACATGCATAAAGAGGATGATGTGGTCAAAATACTCATTTGCCTAATAATTCTGCACTCCCTGTATAAAAATAACAAGAGTATTGCATTGAGCAATGATACTTTTTTATTGGACTAACTATACATTTATAGGTTGACATGCTTTCGGGAGAGTTCCTTCCTTTATCAAGTCTGAAGCAATACTGACCAATTCAATGGAATTTACAGATTATATCTTAAAACACAGAATAGCTAAGAAGACAGAAAGTGCAGGGAGAGGAGGAGGTGTCGTAAAAATCATGAGGGGGACTTAGGTAACAGGCAGACAGTGTCCAGTGTAGGAGAACAGACAGGGGAAATATATAGCTATACATATTATATATAGCTATACTCTTGTTATTTTGATATCTAAATCTCTGGACTAACACGGCTACTCCAATCAACGTATATATATATATATATATATATATATATATATATAAATAATATAATATATTCATCAATGTCCAACAGGGATAGGCACAGTCCTTTCATAAACGGCTGCCAGGGTGCATATCAAACAAATGATATGAAGATATGAAAAAAGATAAGCACTCTCTGGACTTTGTAAAAAATATAAACTTTTATTAATTAGATTAAAATGGCATAACGTTTTGGGATTATTCCAACCCCTTTGTCAAATGCCTCGGATCCACCGCAGTGAATCTAAAAACCTATGTTTACCTTGATCGCCTGTTACGCTTACATGACCCCTGGAAAACCCGCAAACTCCACCATTGTGTCTTACGTGTGACATCATCACGTGGCGTCGCACACGCACGCACCCGAATGGAGACCGGTTGCCTTGGAGACGCTCTAAACATAAACAGACCCCATATCTTATGGACATGTGCTGATGGGTGCACATCATCTCCGGTTACGTCCTCCATCATTGCACCGCCTCAAACATGACGTGCCAGAAGGGCAGAGAGCTGACAACAACAACGGTTGCTACAGCAACATGCCACATAGACACTGTTTATAGCCAGTATGATTGGCTAAACATACAATATACATACTTCAACAAAGATTTAGGCACAGTTTTGTTCCCAAACAGTTTAAAGCTAGCACCATTGTATTGTGTACACTTAGCGTTATAAATATTCCAACACCGTACATTATGTTTTATATTCCCAAGCTAAAGACAGAACCATAAAAGTCAGGGGTTACACATTATATGAGCTAACAATTAGTAGGCATACGCCTTACAGAACACAAATGTCCATATAACAGTGATTATAATTTGTGATACCCCATGTATATGTATTGTAACTCATATATTAGACCCTTAAATATATCAAAATTAGCTACCACATTTAGACTTTACCTGTCTTTCATGTCAATTGCAGAATGGTAGAAACCAGTGAGATTGTACTAGATCGTCCAATCATGTGTAATCATACTAGTATAACTTAATTGCCATATAAAGGACTATAATCCATATGTGTGTTCAACCCTCTTGGTATTACTGTGTCCAGATCATAAATCCATCTTGACTGTTGACGTAGTAATAAATTGTTCCTATTCCCCCCTCTTGTTAGAGGTGGAACATGATCTATGATCATGGTGCGTATACTTGATATACTGTGTTTCATCTGTAAACAATGTCTTGCGACTCAAAAAGCAAGAAGGGGGGTCAACGGCACTACTTTAAATGTGTCTGTATTAATTAATAACCCACTATTTCCATATCGATCAATTGGGAATTAATCCCTTTATTTAAATAAGTAGGATAGGGTAGGTGCTATGTAGTTAAAGATTCAAAGGAGCAAAAGAGTAGAGAGACCTCTACTAAGGAAGACTACATGTGTAGCACTCTAAGGGTTAATATGAAAAAATTTATCATATATGAGTATCACTATTGTATTGTGGCAACTTAGGTAACTACAATGATTAAGTGTGCAAGTTTTCTCAACGTTAAAACATCAGCTTTTATTAATCAAATTTATTTAAAAAAAATATGAAAAACATTACAAAGTTAAAAACGCACTCAGGAGCTTAAGAGATCAAATGACTCTAATAGTGTTGGTTGAGTATACCTTTAAAGTAATACCATGTCTGAAATTATAGTGGTCTGCTTATATTTAGGTATGTCAGGGGTTAATAGTGTGTATTAGTTATAATAAAATACACTGTAACTTAAGATATAGTATGTAAGTAAATATCAAACAATATTGGGTGAATATAAATAAATATCAACAGATAAACCCCCTTATTTATGGAGTCTATCTGTACACTATATCCTGACAGTTCTCTACTCTTTTGCTCCATGTAATGTCTTGCGACTGGCTGATCGGATTCACCATCTTTTAACGCCTTGCGAATGGCTGAGCGATTACTCGCCATACGTTCTTTAAACGAAGTCACCGTCTTACCGACATACACCAGAGCACAGGGACACATTAAAATATATACCACATAATCACTAGTGCAGGTGAGTCTGTGGCGGATAACATACCGTTTATTGGTATGGGGATGCTGAAACGTAGTACCCTTCAACATACCATTGAAGTCCTTTTTATGGCAATTAAGTTATACCAGTATGATTACACATGATTGGACGATCTAGTAGAATCTCACTGGTTTCTACCATTCTGCAATTGACATGGAAGACAGGTAAAGTCTAAATGTGGTAGCTAATTTTGATATATTTAAGGGTCTAATATATGAGTTACACTACATATACATGGGGTATCACAAAATGATAATCACCGTTATACAGACATTTGTGTTCTGTAAGGCTTATGCCTACTAATTGTTAGCTCATATAATGTGTAACCCCTGACATTTATGGTTCTGTCTTTAGCTTGAGTGATCATTCTGGCCTGTGTTTGTCGGAGCAGAAGTCTGGAGCGGACCGCATAGCTGCATAGCTGCAATATCAGGAGACGGAGGGGCAGCTCTGACCATACACATCTTGAGAGGATCACTCATACTACATTGTGGTGAGCTGTAGGCTGTCAAGCCTTGAATAACCTGGTCTCCTTTGCTTTACTCTGTTGAATCAAGAGACGCTGTGCTGAATTTCTTTGCTGACACTACTTGCCTGCATATGTACAACTGATACGCAGTGCTCTTACACCTGCTATTTCTCGACAAACGGACTATCCTTTATAAGCTTTCGCTATACATTATTTACAAGTGACTGTGCTTACCTATACTTCTGGCTGGCTTTGCTTTGGATTACTTTTTCCACAACTTGCTTTTACACTGCCATAAGTCTTACTATGGTTCTCTAACAAGAGACTTGGTGCGAGTATATCGCTATTGCTTTGCCTTGCTTGGGGGATACTATTTATACTGGACTCTTGTTATAGCTTAAACAAATCTGCATATCTGTGATCACAGTCGATATTGTGTGCTTAGCTTATTTTACATAGTCTATATATACTGGTATATTTTATATGGCCATTATCTCCTTAGTTTTCAGGATTACTCATATTTTTTGGTGATTTAACCTATATAGGATTTAGTTTCATGTTTAGACTGTTTATCAAATAATAAATTGTGTTTCTTTGGTTCTGATCCGGTGGCTCCCTGTGGGTTTTTTACAGCTTTTCAATTATTTATTAGAGGTGTATTAATAGTTAGTGCTGGATTAACCCACCATTACTTTTTCTCTTATATATATATATATATATATATATATATATATATATATATATATATGTATGTATATATATATATATATATATATATTCAAGCCGGTATAGCGCTCACAGTAACCAGAACAAATTAATCCATCCAGCCCGGGGTGCTTTAAAAAGCAAAGCATATGTATCCAAAAGTAAAAAGCACTCACCGGGTCTTAAGTTCAATGACAATTTAATGCAAGTGACGTTTCGGGGTTGCCCCCGTCCTCAGACAATATTTACAGATAATACACAAACCCACCCCTTTTTAACAAGACCCAGCTCCCAAGTGCAACACTGTCAGCGGCGTTCCGGAAGTCCAACAGCTGCGTAGTGCGAGGCTACGTCATCAGTTGTCATGACAACCGGACGCCGTTCGGCAGATCTAAGTGAGATTAAAAACAAAGGCAGAAAAACAAAAAAGCGTGCAAACAAGCATATTCCATATAATACTTTACATTGCATCATGTTAAGGAAATAGGAGAGCCCTGCAATATCAAGATCGGGCAGCAGAGTGATAACCAGTATGCAATAGGCTAAGGTCACAAGCAAGCGTACATGCCAAACATCTCTGAAGGATAAGTAATTCAAACATGGGGATCCGTCTGAATCCTAAATATTCAATTATCCAAACAAAGGTTGTAAAACAATGAAAATAATAAAGAATGCATATACACTAATCCTTATTTATATTCCATTGGCCACTAGTTTGACAGACTAGTCCTTAATTTTTAATTGTATCCCTCCTTATTCATATACATGCTCTTTCCACCTGATGCAACTATGCACTTACCAATTCATGATAGATATTTATGTGCATATTGGGGTCTGACCAAGTTTTGATATATTATTAGTGTATATACATTCTTTATTATTTTCATTGTTTTAGGACCTTTGTTTGGATAATTGCATATTTAGGATTCAGACGGATCCCCATGTTTGAATTACTTATCCTTCAGAGATGTTTGGCATGTACGCTTGCTTGTGACCTTAGCCTATTGCATACTGGTTATCACTCTGCTGCCTGATCTTGATATTGCAGGGCTCTCCTATTTCCTTAACATGATGCAATGTAAAGTATTATATGGAATATGCTTGTTTGCACGCTTTTTTGTTTTTATGTCTTTGTTTTTAATCTCACTTATAACTGCCGAACGGCGTTCAGTTGTCATGACAACTGATGACATAGCCTCGCACTACGCAGCTGTTGGACTTCCGGAACGCCGCCGACAGTGTTGCACTTGGGAGCTGGGTCTTGTTAAAAAGGGGTGAGTTTGTGTATTATCTGTAAATATTGTCTGAGGATGGGGGCAACCCCGAAACGTCACTTGCATTAAATTGTCATTGAACTTAAGACCCGGTGAGTGCTTTTTACTTTTGGATATATATATATATATATATATATATATATATATATATATATATATATATATATATATATATATATATATATATATATATATATATATATTTATAATGTGAGTGGGGGGGAATTAATCACTTTACTACAACTTTTGATAAGCATTTCTAGAGCATTAAAATAAACCACAATGTTCTGTGCAATAATGCTGAGTATTTGCACATTCATAATAAAAATATCACCTTCTGAGAGTATATATACACTTTTAATGAACACAATACACTGCATAATGTTGACAAGTTTTCATATACTGGCATACCTCCCAACATTTCAAAATTCAAAAGAGGGACACCCCCCCCCCGCAAAAAAATGTAAATGTGGTGGGCGGGGCTTAAAAAATCATAAGACCAAAGTAATAAAAATAAAATTCTAAATAAAGTCATATATTTTAATACACTAAGGCCTAGATTTGGAGTTCGGCGGTAGCCGTCAAAACCAGCGTTAGAGGCTCCTAACGCTGGTTTTGGCCGCCCGCTGGTATTTGGAGTCAGTGATTAAAGGGTCTAACGCTCACTTTTCAGCCGCGACTTTTCCATACCGCAGATCCCCCTACGCCATTTGCGTAGCCTATGTTTTCAATGGGATCTTTCTAACGCTGGTATTTAGAGTCGTTTCTGAAGTGAGCGTTAGAGCTCTAACGACAAGATTCCAGCCGCCTGAAAATAGCAGGAGTTAAGAGCTTTCTGGCTAACGCCGGTTTATAAAGCTCTTAACTACTGTACCCTAAAGTACACTAACACCTATAAACTACCTATGTACCCCTAAACCGAGGTCCCCCCACACCGCCGCCACTCGATTAAAATTTTTAACCCCTAATCTGCCGACCGCCACCTACGTTATACTTATGTACCCCTAATCTGCTGCCCCTAACCCCGCCGACCCCTGTATTACATTTATTAACCCCTAACTTGCCCCCCACAACGTCGCCGCCAGCTACTTAAAATAATTAACCCCTAATCTTCCGACCGCAAATCGCCGCCACCTACGTTATCCCTATGTACCCCTAATCTGCTGCCCTAACATCGCCGACCCCTATATTATATTTATTAACCCCTAATCTGCCCCCCTCAACGTCGCCGACACCTGCCTACACTTATTAACCCCTAATCTGCCGAGCGGACCTGAGCGCTACTATAATAAATGTATTAACCCCTAATCCGCCTCACTAACCCTATCATAAATAGTATTAACCCCTAATCTGCCCTCCCTAACATCGCCGACACCTAACTTCAATTATTAACCCCTAATCTGCCGACCGGAGCTCACCGCTATTCTAATAAATGTATTAACCCCTAAAGCTAAGTCTAACCCTAACACTAACACCCCCCTAAGTTAAATATAATTTTTATCTAACGAAATAAATTAACTCTTATTAAATAAATTATTCCTATTTAAAGCTAAATACTTACCTGTAAAATAAATCCTAATATAGCTACAATATAAATTATAATTATATTATAGCTATTTTAGGATTAATATTTATTTTACAGGCAACTTTGTTATTATTTTAACCAGGTAAAATAGCTATTAAATAGTTAAGAACTATTTAATAATTACCTAGTTAAAATAATAACAAATTTACCTGTAAAATAAATCCTAACCTAAGATATAATTAAACATAACACTACCCTATCAATAAAATAATTAAATAAACTACCTACAATTACCTACAATTAACCTAACACTACACTATCAATAAATTAATTAAACACAATTCCTACAAATAAATACAATTAAATAAACTAGCCAAAGTACAAAAAATAAAAAAGAACTAAGTTACAGAAAATAAAAAAATATTTACAAACATAAGAAAAATATTACAACAATTTTAAACTAATTACACCTACTCTAAGCCCCCTAATAAAATAACAAAGCCCCCCAAAATAAAAAATTCCCTACCCTATTCTAAATTAAAAAAGTTACAAGCTCTTTTACCTTACCAGCCCTGAACAGGGCCCTTTGCGGGGCATGCCCCAAGAAGTTCAGCTCTTTTGCCTGTAAAAAAAAACATACAATACCCCCCCCCCAACATTACAACCCACCACCCACATACCCCATTGGCTGATCGGAACAGCCAATAGAATGCGAGCTCAATCTGATTGGCTGATTGGATCAGCCAATCGGATTGAACTTGATTCTGATTGGCTGATTCCATCAGCCAATCAGAAAATTCCTACCTTAATTCCGATTGGCTGATAGAATCCTATCAGACAATCGGAATTCGAGGGACGCCATCTTGGATGACGTCCCTTAAAGGAACAGTCATTCGTCGTTCAGTCGTCGGTCCGGATGGATGTTCCGCGCTGGAGGTCTTCAGGATCCTGCCGCTTCGCTCCGGATGGAAGAAGATCGAAGATGCTGCTTGGAGAAGATGTTTGCCGGTCCGGATGTCCTCTTCTTGCCGGATAGGAGGAAGACTTTGGAGCCTCTTCTGGACCTCTTCAGCACCGGATTATGGATCGCCAACCCCCGCTTGGGTTGGATGAAGATCTTGGAACCAGGACGGATCGGTGATACCTGGATGGTGAAGACAAGGTAGGAAGATCTTCAGGGGCTTAGTGTTAGGTTTATTTAAGGGGGGTTTGGGTTAGATTAGGGGTATGTGGGTGGTGGGTTGTAATGTTGGGGGGGGGGGTATTGTATGTTTTTTTTTACAGGCAAAAGAGCTGAACTTCTTGGGGCATGCCCCGCAAAGGGCCCTGTTCAGGGCTGGTAAGGTAAAAGAGCTTGTAACTTTTTAAATTTAGAATAGGGTAGGGAATTTTTTATTTTGGGGGGCTTTGTTATTTTATTAGGGGGCTTAGAGTAGGTGTAATTAGTTTAAAATTGTTGTAATATTTTTCTTATGTTTGTAAATATTTTTTTATTTTCTGTAACTTAGTTCTTTTTTATTTTTTGTACTTTAGCTAGTTTATTTAATTGTATTTATTTGTAGGAATTGTGTTTAATTAATTTATTGATAGTATAGTGTTAGGTTAATTGTAGGTAATTGTAGGTAGTTTATTTAATTATTTTATTGATAGGGTAGTGTTATGTTTAATTATATCTTAGGTTAGGATTTATTTTACAGGTAATTTTGTTATTATTTTAACTAGGTAACTATTAAATAGTTCTTAACTATTTAATAGCTATTTTACCTGGTTAAAATAATAACAAAGTTGCCTGTAAAATAAATATTAATCCTAAAATAGCTACAATGTAATTATAATTTATATTGTAGCTATATTAGGATTTATTTTACAGGTAAGTATTTAGCTTTAAATAGGAATAAGTTATTTAATAAGAGTTAATTTATTTCGTTAGATAAATATTATATTTAACTTAGGGGGGTGTTAGTGTTAGGGTTAGACTTAGCTTTAGGGGTTAATCCATTTATTAGAATAGCGGTGAGCTCCGATCGGAAGATTAGGGGTTAATAATTGAAGTTAGGTGTCGGCGATGTTAGGGAGGGCAGATTAGGGGTTAATACTATTTATGATAGGGTTAGTGAGGCGGATTAGGGGTTAATAACTTTATTATAGTAGCGCTCAGGTCCGCTCGGCAGATTAGGGGTTAATAAGTGTAGGCAGGTGTCGGCGACGTTGAGGGGGGCAGGTTAGGGGTTAATAAATATAATATAGGGGTCGGCGATGTTAGGGCAGCAGATTAGGGGTACATAGGGATAACGTAGGTGGCGGCGGTTTACGGAGCGGCAGATTAGGGGTTTAAAAAAAATATGCAGGGGTCAGCGATAGCGGGGGCGGCAGAATAGGGGTTAATAAGTGTAAGGTTAGGGGTGTTTAGACTCGGGGTACATGTTAAAGTGTTAGGTGCAGACGTAGGAAGTGTTTCCCCATAGGAAACAATGGGGCTGCGTTAGGAGCTGAACGCTGCTTTTTTGCAGGTGTTAGGTTTTTTTTCAGCTCAAACAGCCCCATTGTTTCCTATGGGGGAATCGTGCACGAGCACGTTTTTGAGGCCGGCCGCGTCCGTAAGCAACTCTGGTATCGAGAGTTGCATTTGCGGTAAAAATGCTCTACGCTCCTTTTTTGGAGCCTAACGCAGCATTTGTTTGAACTCTCGATACCAGAGTTAATTTTATGGTGCGGCCAGAAAAAAGCCCGCGGAGCGTTAACAGCCCTTTTACCGCCGAACTCCAAATCTAGGCCTTAGGCAGCAAATCAAACACAAGCTCAAACCACTGGTATGACTATGTGAGCGCTGTATTTAATTAGCCTTTGCAAAGACAGTGTTAAATATTTTTATCTTAATTGCACATTTATTAATAAATTCTTTAAAACTACTCTCTGCATTCCCCATTAATATTCTAGATTCTGGCCTTTAAAGTCAGCAAAAATGCACAGTAGCACGCTACATAGCATACACTTACACATGCAGATACACACACACACACTACATAGCATACACTTATACATGCCGATACATACACACTACATAGCATACACTTACACAGCATACACTTACACATGCAGATACACAGACACTACATAGCTTACACTTATACATGTAAATACACACACACTACATAGCATACACTTATACATGTAAATACACACACACTACATAGCATACACTTATACATGCAGATACACACACACTACATAGCATACACTTATACATGCAGATACACACACATGCAGATACACACACACACACTACATAGCATACACTTATACATGCAGATACACACACACTACATAGCATACACTTATACATGCAGATACATACACACTACATAGCATACACTTATACATGCAGATACATACACACTACATAGCATACACTTACACATGCAGATACACACACACTACATATCATACAATTATACATGCAGCATACACTTATACATGCAGATACAAAGACACTACATAGTATACACTTATACATGCAGACACACACACACTACATAGCATACACTTATACATGCAGATACACACTTATACATGCAGATACACATACACACACTACATAGCTTACATTTATACATGCAGACACACACTACATAGCATAAACTTATACATACAGATACACACACACAGTTATGGATACAGATAGACACACATACTATATCATATATGGGTATCTGTAATTAATTGTATGGGGTCCTGGGGTTGGCAAGCACATTAGCTGTCAGTCTGCGGCTGCCACTGTTCGTTACACTGTTCGTTACCCTGGTATTAGCACTGCTCATTGTATAAAACTGAAGGCATGCTAGTATTATCACCAGGGGTTTAGATATCATCATTACCAGAGGTAGGTTAGAGAGGTCACCATTACCCGTGGTCAGAGTGTATACAGCCTTCTTACTCCTGCTTAACCCACACACCATTCCTTTTCCACAGGGAATATAACAGGTATCTAACCCTGTCAGAGCAAAGCCAGCTGCTTCTGAGTATGGGCCCAATAGAAATTAAAAAAAAATAAATAAATTTTTTTTTTTTTTTAAATGCCTGGGGCAAATCGGGACAGATGGCTAGCAACTCGGGACAGAGGGACAGACCCCTAAAATCGGGACTGTCCCGCGAAAATCGGGACAGTTGGGGGGTATGTACTGGTACTGAAAAACTGTTTAAAGGCAAACTAAAGTTAAATATTTTAAAACACTGCATGATAATAATATTATTATAATATAATATTATATATATATATATATATATATATATACCCACCCCGTGTGGGTGGGCGTGTATATATATATTTATATATACACACATGCGCGCACACACATTTATTGTTGGGTGTCCAGTATTTTTGTGGAGGACACCTGGCAACCCTACTCCCATAATCACTTCCCCTTCAGTGTATCTCTACTATAATCACTTCCCCCTCAGTTTATCTCTCCCATAATCACTTCCCCCTCAGTGTATCTCTCCCATAATCACTTCCCCATCAGTGTATCTCTCCCATAATCACGTTCCTCTCAGTGTATCTCTCCCATAATCACTTCCCTCTCAGTGTATCTCTCCCATAATCACTTCCCTCTCAGTGTATCTCTCCCATAATCACTTCCCTCTCAGTGTATCTCTCCCATAATCACTTCCCCCTCAGTGTATCTCACCCATAATCACGTTCCCCTCAGTGTATCTCTACCATAATCACTTCCCCCTCAGTGTATCTCTCCCATAATAACTTCCCCCTCAGTGTATCTCTCCAATAATCACTTCCCCCTCACAGTGGCGTCACTAGGGTTGGTGTCACCCGGTGCGGTAAGTTATGGTGTCACCCCCCCCAGAAAGCAGACACACACAAAAACACAGGCAAACACACATACAAACACTCAGACACACTTAAAACATACTCAGATGCACACACAAACACTCGGAAACACACTCAGACACACACACAAAAACACACACACAAAAACACTGAGACACACACACACACACACACACAAAAAAACTCAGACACACACATACAAAATATGTAAACTGCACTGCATTAATTATAAAGCTCATTCCTAGAGCTGCTCCCTGGCTCAGCAGAGCATCAAATGAAAGATAAACAGAGCACTCTAAAAATAAATCACTAAAGAAAAGTTTTAGGTGCAAACTATGAAAATTCTGCTCTCTGACTCTGTTCCAAGTCTGTCAGTGCACAGCCCCGGGCCGCGTGCCTACCGCTTCTTATGGCCAATCACCTCTGCACTCTGCCCACCCCCAGACCCCCGCCCGCCCTCCTACCTGTTCAGTGTGCACTTAGTGTACCGTAACCGTAATGGTCTGGTGGGCATCATACGTGGCTCCTTCACTTTAAAGACAGTGTCAAACAGTCATGCGGTCAGGTGCCAGGCATCCCCTCATGATTTGCCAGTTCCCGTTTAGAGAGACAGCACAGCAGTGAGTGACTCCACTGCTCCACATGTCACTGAGCAGTGAGCACAGATAGGCAGGCAGGTTTAGGCTAGCAGCGCAACTTTGCAAGCCCCACGGCATGCCCACAACATTCATAGCGAAATTGGGCAGGGGAGAAGCAAAGTACAAACAAGCAAAAGCAGCCGGGAAAACTATTTGTTGAAATTGCAGCACTGGCTCAAGGGGCAAAAAAATAGTGTGTCTACATCTTCCCCAGTCCCACCAATGTTCACAAATGCCAGCCCCTCTAATAAAAAAAATCTATGCATCTCAACATTGTATTTCTTTGAATTTCAATAAAATTAAAAAAAAAAAAAAAAAAATTTTTTTTTGTGTCACCCCCTTGTGGGTGTCACCCGGGTGCGGCCCCCCCCTCTAGTGACGCCACTGCCCCCTCAGTGTATCTCTCCCATAATCACTTCCCCCTCAGTGTATCTCTCCCATAATCACTTCCTCCTCAGTGTATCTCTCCCATACTCACTTCCCCCTCAGTGTATCCCATAATCACTTCCCCCTCAGTGTATCTCTCCCATAATCACTTCCCTCTCAGTGTATCTCTCCCATAATCACTTCCCCCTCAGTGTATCTCTACCATAATCACTTCCCCCTCAGTGTATCTCTCCCATAATCACTTCCCTCTCAGTGTATCTCTCCCATAATCACTTCCCCCTCAGTGTATCTCTCCCATAATCACTTCCCCCTCAGTGTATCTCTACCATAATCACTTCCCCCTCAGTGTATCTCTCCCATAATCACTTCCCTCTCAGTGTATCTCTCCCATAATCACTTCCCCCTCAGTGTATCTCTACCATAATCACTTCCCCTTCAGTGTATCTCTCCCATAATAACTTCCCCCTCAGTGTATCTCTCCTATAATCACTTCCCCCTCAGTGTATCTCTCCCATAATCACTTCCCCCTCAGTGTATCTCTCCCATAATCACTTCCCTCTCAGTGTATCTCTCCCATAATCACTTCTCTCTCTCAGTGTATCTCTCCCATAATCACTTCCCTCTCAGTGTATCTCTCCCATAATCACTTCCCCTTAGTGTATCTCTCCTATAATCACTTCCCCCTCAGTGTATCTCTCCCATAATCACTTCCCCCTCAGTGTATCTCTCCCATAATCACTTCCCCCTCAGTGTATCTCTCCCATAATCACTTCCCCCTCAGTGTATCTCTCCCATTATCACTTCCCCCTCAGTGTATCTCTCCCATAATCATTTCCCCCTCAGTGTATCTCTCCCATAATCACTTCCCCCTCAGTGTATCTCTCTCATAATCACTTCCCTCTCTCAGTGTATCTCTCCCATAATCACTTCCCCCTCAGTGTATCTCTCCTATAATAACTTTCCCCTAAGTGTATCTCTCCCATAATCACTTCCCTCTCTCAGTATATCTCTCCTATAATCACTTCCCTCTCAGTGTATCTCTCCCATAATCACTTCCCCCTCAGTGTATCTCTCCCATAATCACTTCCCCCTCAGTGTATCTCTCCCATAATCACTTCCCTCTCAGTGTATCTCTACCATAATCACTTCCCCCTCAGTGTATCTCTCCCATAATCACTTCCCCCTCAGTGTATCTCTCCCATTATCACTTCCCCCTCAGTGTATCTCTCCCATAATCATTTCCCCCTCAGTGTATCTCTCCCATAATCACTTCCCCCTCAGTGTATCCCTCCCATAATCACTTCCCTCTCTCAGTGTATCTCTCCCATAATCACTTCCCCCTCAGTGTATCTCTCCTATAATAACTTTCCCCTAAGTGTATCTCTCCCATAATCACTTCCCTCTCTCAGTATATCTCTCCTATAATCACTTCCCTCTCAGTGTATCTCTCCCATAATCACTTCCCCCTCAGTGTATCTCTCCCATAATCACTTCCCCCTCAGTGTATCTCTCCCATAATCACTTCCCTCTCAGTGTATCTCTACCATAATCACTTCCCCCTCAGTGTATCTCTCCCATAATCACTTCCCCCTCAGTGTATCTCTCCTATAATCACTTCCCCCTCAGTGTATCTCTCCCATAATCACTTCCCCCTCAGTGTATCTCTCCCATAATCACTTCCCTCTTAGTGTATCTCTCCCATAATCACTTCCCTCTCTCAGTGTATCTCTCCCATAATCACTTCCCTCTCAGTGTATCTCTCCCATAATCTCTTCCCCCTTAGTGTATCTCTCCTATAATCACTTCCCCCTCAGTGTATCTCTCCCATACTCACTTCCCCCTAAGTGTATCTCTCCCATACTCACTTCCCCCTAAGTGTATCTCTCCCATAATAACTTCCCTCTCTCAGTGTATCTCTCCCATAATCACTTCCCCCTCAGTGTATCTCATCTATAATAGCTTCCCACTAAGTGTATCTCTCCCATAATCACTTCCCACTCTCAGTGTATCTCTCCCATAATCACTTCCCCCTCAGTGTATCTCTGCCATAATCACTTCCCCCTCAGTGTATCTCTCCCATAATCACTTCCCTCTCAGTGTATCTCTCCCATAATCACTTCCCTCTCTCAGTATATCTCCCCTATAATCACTTCCCTCTCAGTGTATCTCTCCCATAATCACTTCCCTCTCAGTGTATCTCTACCATAATCACTTCCCCCTCAGTGTATCTCTCCCATAATCACTTCCCCCTCAGTGTATCTCTCCTATAATCACTTCCCCCTCAGTGTATCTCTCCCATAATCACTTCCCCCTCAGTGTATCTCTCCCATAATCACTTCCCTCTCAGTGTATCTCTCCCATAATCACTTCCCTCTCTCAGTGTATCTCTCCCATAATCACTTCCCTCGCAGTGTATCTCTCCCATAATCACTTCCCCCTTAGTGTATCTCTCCCATCACTTCCCCCTCAGTGTATCTCTCCCATAATCACTTCCCCCTCAGTGTATCTCTCCCATAATCACTTCCCCCTCAGTGTATCTCTCCCATAATCACTTCCCCCTCAGTGTATCTCTCCCATAATCACTTCCCCCTCAGTGTATCTCTCCCATACTCACTTCCCCCCTAAGTGTATCTCTTCCATAATCACTTCCCTCTCTCAGTGTATCTCTCCCATAATCACTTTCCCCTCAGTGTATCTCTCCTAAAATCACTTCCCCCTCAGTGTATCTCTCCCATAATCACTTCCCCCTCAGTGTATCTCTCCCATAATCACTTCCCCCTCAGTGTATCTCTCCTATAATCACTTCCCCCTCAGTGTATCTCTCCTATAATCACTTCCCCCTCAGTGTATCTCTCCCATAATCACTTCCCTCTCAGTGTATCTCTCCCATAATCAATTCCCCCTCAGTGTATCTCTCCCATAATCACTTCCCACTAAGTGTATATCTCCCATAATAACTCTCCCATAATCACTTCCCTCTCTCAGTGTATCTCTCCCATAATCACTTCCCCCTCAGTGTATCCCTCCCATAATCACTTCCCTCTCTCAGTGTATCTCTCCCATAATCACTTCCCCCTCAGTGTATCTCTCCTATAATAACTTTCCCCTAAGTGTATCTCTCCCATAATCACTTCCCTCTCTCAGTATATCTCTCCTATAATCACTTCCCTCTCAGTGTATCTCTCCCATAATCACTTCCCCCTCAGTGTATCTCTCCCATAATCACTTCCCCCTCAGTGTATCTCTCCCATAATCACTTCCCTCTCAGTGTATCTCTACCATAATCACTTCCCCCTCAGTGTATCTCTCCCATAATCACTTCCCCCTCAGTGTATCTCTCCTATAATCACTTCCCCCTCAGTGTATCTCTCCCATAATCACTTCCCCCTCAGTGTATCTCTCCCATAATCACTTCCCTCTTAGTGTATCTCTCCCATAATCACTTCCCTCTCTCAGTGTATCTCTCCCATAATCACTTCCCTCTCAGTGTATCTCTCCCATAATCTCTTCCCCCTTAGTGTATCTCTCCCATAATCACTTCCCCCTCAGTGTATCTCTCCCATACTCACTTCCCCCTAAGTGTATCTCTCCCATACTCACTTCCCCCTAAGTGTATCTCTCCCATAATAACTTCCCTCTCTCAGTGTATCTCTCCCATAATCACTTCCCCCTCAGTGTATCTCATCTATAATAGCTTCCCACTAAGTGTATCTCTCCCATAATCACTTCCCTCTCTCAGTGTATCTCTCCCATAATCACTTCCCCCTCAGTGTATCTCTGCCATAATCACTTCCCCCTCAGTGTATCTCTCCCATAATCACTTCCCTCTCAGTGTATCTCTCCCATAATCACTTCCCTCTCTCAGTATATCTCCCCTATAATCACTTCCCTCTCAGTGTATCTCTCCCATAATCACTTCCCCCTCAGTGTATCTCTGCCATAATCACTTCCCCCTCAGTGTATCTCTCCCATAATCACTTCCCTCTCAGTGTATCTCTACCATAATCACTTCCCCCTCAGTGTATCTCTCCCATAATCACTTCCCCCTCAGTGTATCTCTCCTATAATCACTTCCCCCTCAGTGTATCTCTCCCATAATCACTTCCCCCTCAGTGTATCTCTCCCATAATCACTTCCCTCTCAGTGTATCTCTCCCATAATCACTTCCCTCTCTCAGTGTATCTCTCCCATAATCACTTCCCTCGCAGTGTATCTCTCCCATAATCACTTCCCCCTTAGTGTATCTCTCCCATCACTTCCCCCTCAGTGTATCTCTCCCATAATCACTTCCCCCTCAGTGTATCTCTCCCATAATCACTTCCCCCTCAGTGTATCTCTCCCATAATCACTTCCCCCTCAGTGTATCTCTCCCATAATCACTTCCCCCTCAGTGTATCTCTCCCATACTCACTTCCCCCTAAGTGTATCTCTTCCATAATCACTTCCCTCTCTCAGTGTATCTCTCCCATAATCACTTTCCCCTCAGTGTATCTCTCCTAAAATCACTTCCCCCTCAGTGTATCTCTCCCATAATCACTTCCCCCTCAGTGTATCTCTCCCATAATCACTTCCCCCTCAGTGTATCTCTCCTATAATCACTTCCCCCTCAGTGTATCTCTCCTATAATCACTTCCCCCTCAGTGTATCTCTCCCATAATCACTTCCCTCTCAGTGTATCTCTCCCATAATCAATTACCCCTCAGTGTATCTCTCCCATAATCACTTCCCACTAAGTGTATCTCTCCCATAATAACTCTCCCATAATCACTTCCCTCTCTCAGTGTATCTCTCCCATAATCACTTCCCCCTCAGTGTATATCTCCTAAAATCACTTCCCCCTCAGTGTATCTCTCCCATAATCACTTCCCCCTCAGTGTATCTCTCCCATAATCACTTCCCCCTCAGTGTATCTCTCCCATAATCACTTCCCCCTCAGTGTATCTCTCCTATAATCACTTCCCCCTCAATGTATCTCTCCTATAATCACTTCCCCCTCAGTGTATCTCTCCCATAATCACTTCCCCCTCAGTGTATCTCTCCCATAATCACTTCCCTCTCAGTGTATCTCTCCTATAATCACTTCCCCCTCAGTGTATCTCTCCCATAATCACTTCCCCCTCAGTGTATCTCTACCATAATCACTTCCCCATCAGTGTATCTCTCCCATAATCACGTTCCTCTCAGTGTATCTCTCCCATAATCACTTCCCTCTCAGTGTATCTCTCCCATAATCACTTCCCTCTCAGTGTATCTCTCCCATAATCACTTCCCTCTCAGTGTATCTCTCCCATAATCACTTCCCCCTCAGTGTATCTCACCCATAATCACGTTCCCCTCAGTGTATCTCTACCATAATCACTTCCCCCTCAGTGTATCTCTCCCATAATAACTTCCCCCTCAGTGTATCTCTCCAATAATCACTTCCCCCTCACAGTGGCGTCACTAGGGTTGGTGTCACCCGGTGCGGTAAGTTATGGTGTCACCCCCCCCCCAGAAAGCAGACACACACAAAAACACAGGCAAACACACATACAAACACTCAGACACACTTAAAACATACTCAGATGCACACACAAACACTCGGAAACACACTCAGACACACACACAAAAACACACACACAAAAACACTGAGACACACACACACACACACAAAAACTCAGACACACACATACAAAATATGTAAACTGCACTGCATTAATATAAAGCTCATTCCTAGAGTTGCTCCCTGGCTCAGCAGAGCATCAAATGAAAGATAAACAGAGCACTCTAAAAATAAATCACTAAAGAAAAGTTTTAGGTGCAAACTATGAAAATTCTGCTCTCTGACTCTGTTCCAAGTCTGTCAGTGCACAGCCCCGGGCCACGTGCCTACCGCTTCTTATGGCCAATCACCTCTGCACTCTGCCCACCCCCAGACCCCCGCCCGCCCTCCTACCTGTTCAGTGTGCACTTAGTGTACCGTAACCGTAATGGTCTGGTGGGCATCATACGTGGCTCCTTCACTTTAAAGACAGTGTCAAACAGTCATGCGGTCAGGTGCCAGGCATCCCCTCATGATTTGCCAGTTCCCGTTTAGAGAGACAGCACAGCAGTGAGTGACTCCACTGCTCCACATGTCACTGAGCAGTGAGCACAGATAGGCAGGCAGGTTTAGGCTAGCAGCGCAACTTTGCAAGCCCCACGGCATGCCCACAACATTCATAATGAAATTGGGCAGGGGAGAAGCAAAGTACAAACAAGCAAAAGCAGCCGGGAAAACTATTTGTTGAAATTGCAGCACTGGCTCAAGGGGCAAAAAAATAGTGTGTCTACATCTTCCCCAGTCCCACCAATGTTCACAAATGCCAGCCCCTCTAATAAAAAAAATCTATGCATCTCAACATTGTATTTCTTTGAATTTCAATAAAATTAAAAAAAAAAAAAAAAAAAAAAAAATTTTTGTGTCACCCCCTTGTGGGTGTCACCCGGGTGCGGCCCCCCCCCTAGTGACGCCACTGCCCCCTCAGTGTATCTCTCCCATAATCACTTCCCCCTCAGTGTATCTCTCCCATAATCACTTCCCCCTCAGTGTATCTCTCCCATACTCACTTCCCCCTCAGTGTATCCCATAATCACTTCCCCCTCAGTGTATCTCTCCCATAATCACTTCCCTCTCAGTGTATCTCTCCCATAATCACTTCCCCCTCAGTGTATCTCTACCATAATCACTTCCCCCTCAGTGTATCTCTCCCATAATCACTTCCCTCTTAGTGTATCTCTCCCATAATCACTTCCCCCTCAGTGTATCTCTCCCATAATCACTTCCCCCTCAGTGTATCTCTACCATAATCACTTCCCCTTTCAGTGTATCTCTCCCATAATCACTTCCCTCTCAGTGTATCTCTCCCATAATCACTTCCCCCTCAGTGTATCTCTACCATAATCACTTCCCCTTCAGTGTATCTCTCCCATAATAACTTCCCCCTCAGTGTATCTCTCCTATAATCACTTCCCCCTCAGTGTATCTCTCCCATAATCACTTCCCCCTCAGTGTATCTCTCCCATAATCACTTCCCTCTCAGTGTATCTCTCCCATAATCACTTCTCTCTCTCAGTGTATCTCTCCCATAATCACTTCCCTCTCAGTGTATCTCTCCCATAATCACTTCCCCTTAGTGTATCTCTCCTATAATCACTTCCCCCTCAGTGTATCTCTCCCATAATCACTTCCCCCTCAGTGTATCTCTCCCATAATCACTTCCCCCTCAGTGTATCTCTCCCATAATCACTTCCCCCTCAGTGTATCTCTCCCATTATCACTTCCCCCTCAGTGTATCTCTCCCATAATCATTTCCCCCTCAGTGTATCTCTCCCATAATCACTTCCCCCTCAGTGTATCTCTCCCATAATCACTTCCCTCTCTCAGTGTATCTCTCCCATAATCACTTCCCCCTCAGTGTATCTCTCCTATAATAACTTTCCCCTAAGTGTATCTCTCCCATAATCACTTCCCTCTCTCAGTATATCTCTCCTATAATCGCTTCCCTCTCAGTGTATCTCTCCCATAATCACTTCCCCCTCAGTGTATCTCTCCCATAATCACTTCCCTCTCAGTGTATCTCTACCATAATCACTTCCCCCTCAGTGTATCTCTCCCATAATCACTTCCCCCTCAGTGTATCTCTCCCATTATCACTTCCCCCTCAGTGTATCTCTCCCATAATCATTTCCCCCTCAGTGTATCTCTCCCATAATCACTTCCCCCTCAGTGTATCCCTCCCATAATCACTTCCCTCTCTCAGTGTATCTCTCCCATAATCAATTCCCCCTCAGTGTATCTCTCCTATAATAACTTTCCCCTAAGTGTATCTCTCCCATAATCACTTCCCTCTCTCAGTATATCTCTCCTATAATCACTTCCCTCTCAGTGTATCTCTCCCATAATCACTTCCCCCTCAGTGTATCTCTCCCATAATCACTTCCCCCTCAGTGTATCTCTCCCATAATCACTTCCCTCTCAGTGTATCTCTCCCATAATCACTTCCCCCTCAGTGTATCTCTCCCATAATCACTTCCCCCTCAGTGTATCTCTCCTATAATCACTTCCCCCTCAGTGTATCTCTCCCATAATCACTTCCCCCTCAGTGTATCTCTCCCATAATCACTTCCCTCTTAGTGTATCTCTCCCATAATCACTTCCCTCTCTCAGTGTATCTCTCCCATAATCACTTCCCTCTCAGTGTATCTCTCCCATAATCTCTTCCCCCTTAGTGTATCTCTCCCATAATCACTTCCCCCTCAGTGTATCTCTCCCATACTCACTTCCCCCTAAGTGAATCTCTCCCATACTCACTTCCCCCTAAGTGTATCTCTCCCATAATAACTTCCCTCTCTCAGTGTATCTCTCCCATAATAACTTCCCTCTCTCAGTGTATCTCTCCCATAATCACTTCCCCCTCAGTGTATCTCATCTATAATAGCTTCCCACTAAGTGTATCTCTCCCATAATCACTTCCCTCTCTCAGTGTATCTCTCCCATAATCACTTCCCCCTCAGTGTATCTCTGCCATAATCACTTCCCCCTCAGTGTATCTCTCCCATAATCACTTCCCTCTCAGTGTATCTCTCCCATAATCACTTCCCTCTCTCAGTATATCTCCCCTATAATCACTTCCCTCTCAGTGTATCTCTCCCATAATCACTTCCCCCTCAGTGTATCTCTGCCATAATCACTTCCCCCTCAGTGTATCTCTCCCATAATCACTTCCCTCTCAGTGTATCTCTACCATAATCACTTCCCCCTCAGTGTATCTCTCCCATAATCACTTCCCCCTCAGTGTATCTCTCCTATAATCACTTCCCCCTCAGTGTATCTCTCCCATAATCACTTCCCCCTCAGTGTATCTCTCCCATAATCACTTCCCTCTCAGTGTATCTCTCCCATAATCACTTCCCTCTCTCAGTGTATCTCTCCCATAATCACTTCCCTCGCAGTGTATCTCTCCCATAATCACTTCCCCCTTAGTGTATCTCTCCCATCACTTCCCCCTCAGTGTATCTCTCCCATAATCACTTCCCCCTCAGTGTATCTCTCCCATAATCACTTCCCCCTCAGTGTATCTCTCCCATAATCACTTCCCCCTCAGTGTATCTCTCCCATAATCACTTCCCCCTCAGTGTATCTCTCCCATACTCACTTCCCCCTAAGTGTATCTCTTCCATAATCACTTCCCTCTCTCAGTGTATCTCTCCCATAATCACTTCCCCTCAGTGTATCTCTCCTAAAATCACTTCCCCCTCAGTGTATCTCTCCCATAATCACTTCCCCCTCAGTGTATCTCTCCCATAATCACTTCCCCCTCAGTGTATCTCTCCTATAATCACTTCCCCCTCAGTGTATCTCTCCTATAATCACTTCCCCCTCAGTGTATATCTCCCATAATCACTTCCCTCTCAGTGTATCTCTCCCATAATCAATTCCCCCTCAGTGTATCTCTCCCATAATCACTTCCCACTAAGTGTATCTCTCCCATAATAACTCTCCCATAATCACTTCCCTCTCTCAGTGTATCTCTCCCATAATCACTTCCCCCTCAGTGTATATCTCCTAAAATCACTTCCCCCTCAGTGTATCTCTCCCATAATCACTTCCCCCTCAGTGTATCTCTCCCATAATCACTTCCCCCTCAGTGTATCTCTCCTATAATCACTTCCCCCTCAATGTATCTCTCCTATAATCACTTCCCCTCAGTGTATCTCTCCCATAATCACTTCCCTCTCAGTGTATCTCTCCCATAATCACTTCCCTCTCAGTGTATCTCTCCTATAATCACTTCCCCCTCAGTGTATCTCTCCCATAATCACTTCCCCCTCAGTGTATCTCTACCATAATCACTTCCCCCTCAGTGTATCTCTCCCATAATCACTTCCCCCTCAGTGTATCTCTCCCATAATCACATCTCTCCCATAATCACTTCCCCCTCAGTGTATCTCTCCCATAATCACTTCCCCCTCAGTGTATCTCTCCCATAATCACTTCCCCCTCAGTGTATCTCTCCCATAATCACTTCCCCCTCAGTGTATCTCTCCCATAATCACTTCCCCCTCAGTGTATCTCTCCCATAATCACTTCCCCCTCAGTGTATCTCTCCTATAATCACTTCCCCCTCAGTGTATCTCTCCCATAATCACTTCCCCCTCAGTGTATCTCTCCCATAATCACTTCCCTCTCAGTGTATCTCTACCATAATCACTTCCCCCTCAGTGTATCTCTCCCATAATCACTTCCCCCTCAGTGTATCTCTCCTATAATCACTTCCCCCTCAGTGTATCTCTCCCATAATCACTTCCCCCTCAGTGTATCTCTCCCATAATCACTTCCCTCTCAGTGTATCTCTCCCATAATCACTTCCCTCTCTCAGTGTATCTCTCCCATAATCACTTCCCTCGCAGTGTATCTCTCCCATAATCACTTCCCCCTTAGTGTATCTCTCCCATCACTTCCCCCTCAGTGTATCTCTCCCATAATCACTTCCCCCTCAGTGTATCTCTCCCATAATCACTTCCCCCTCAGTGTATCTCTCCCATAATCACTTCCCCCTCAGTGTATCTCTCCCATAATCACTTCCCCCTCAGTGTATCTCTCCCATACTCACTTCCCCCTAAGTGTATCTCTTCCATAATCACTTCCCTCTCTCAGTGTATCTCTCCCATAATCACTTCCCCCTTAGTGTATCTCTCCTAAAATCACTTCCCCCTCAGTGTATCTCTCCCATAATCACTTCCCCCTCAGTGTATCTCTCCCATAATCACTTCCCCCTCAGTGTATCTCTCCTATAATCACTTCCCCCTCAGTGTATCTCTCCTATAATCACTTCCCCCTCAGTGTATCTCTCCCATAATCACTTCCCTCTCAGTGTATCTCTCCCATAATCACTTCCCCCTCAGTGTATCTCTCCCATAATCACTTCCCACTAAGTGTATCTCTCCCATAATAACTCTCCCATAATCACTTCCCTCTCTCAGTGTATCTCTCCCATAATCACTTCCCCCTCAGTGTATATCTCCTAAAATCACTTCCCCCTCAGTGTATCTCTCCCATAATCATTTCCCCCTCAGTGTATCTCTCCCATAATCAATTCCCCCTCAGTGTATCTCTCCTATAATCACTTCCCCCTCAATGTATCTCTCCTATAATCACTTCCCCCTCAGTGTATCTCTCCCATAATCACTTCCCTCTCAGTGTATCTCTCCCATAATCACTTCCCTCTCAGTGTATCTCTCCTATAATCACTTCCCCCTCAGTGTATCTCTCCCATAATCACTTCCCCCTCAGTGTATCTCTACCATAATCACTTCCCCCTCAGTGTATCTCTCCCATAATCACTTCCCCCTCAGTGTATCTCTCCCATAATCACATCTCTCCCATAATCACATCTCTCCCATAATCACTTCCCCCTCAGTGTATCTCTCCCATAATCACTTCCCCCTCAGTGTATCTCTCCCATAATCACTTCCCCCTCAGTGTATCTCTCCCATAATCACTTCCCCCTCAGTGTATCTCTCCCATAATCACTTCCCCCTCAGTGTATCTCTCCCATAATCACTTCCCCCTCAGTGTATCTCTCCCATAATCACTTCCCCCTCAGTGTATCTCTCCCATAATCACTTTCCTCTCAGTGTATCTCTCCCATAATAATTCCCCCTCAGTGTATCTCTCCCATAATCACTTCCCCCTCAGTGTATCTCTCCCATAATCACTTTCCTCTCAGTGTATCTCTCCCATAATAATTCCCCCTCAGTGTATCTCTACCATAATCACTTCCCCCTAAGTGTATCTCTCCGATAATCACTTTCCACTCAGTATATCTCTCCCATAATAATTCCCCCTCAGTGTATCTCTCCCATAATCACTTTCCTCTCAGTGTATCTCTACCATAATCACTTCCCCCTCAGTGTATCTCTCCCATAATCACTTCCCCCTCAGTGTAGCTCTCCCATAATCACTTCCCCCTCAGTGTATCTCTCCCATACTCACTTCCCCCTAAGTGTATCTCTTCCATAATCACTTCCCTCTCTCAGTGTATCTCTCCCATAATCACTTCCCCCTCAGTGTATCTCACCTAAAATCACTTCCCCCTCAGTGTATCTCTCCCATAATCACTTCCCCCTCAGTGTATCTCTCCCATAATCACTTCCCCCTCAGTGTATCTCTCCTATAATCACTTCCCCCTCAGTGTATCTCTCCTATAATCACTTCCCCCTCAGTGTATCTCTCCCATAATCACTTCCCTCTCAGTGTATCTCTCCCATAATCACTTCCCCCTCAGTGTATCTCTCCCATAATCACTTCCCACTAAGCGTATCTCTCCCATAATAACTCTCCCATAATCACTTCCCTCTCTCAGTGTATCTCTCCCATAATCACTTCCCCCTCAGTGTATATCTCCTAAAATCACTTCCCCCTCAGTGTATCTCTCCCATAATCACTTCCCCCTCAGTGTATCTCTCCCATAATCAATCCCCCCTCAGTGTATCTCTCCTATAATCACTTCCCCCTCAATGTATCTCTCCTATAATCACTTCCCCCTCAGTGTATCTCTCCCATAATCACTTCCCCCTCAGTGTATCTCTCCCATAATCACTTCCCTCTCAGTGTATCTCTCCCACAATCACTTCCCTCTCAGTGTATCTCTCCTATAATCACTTCCCCCTCAGTGTATCTCTCCTATAATCACTTCCCCCTCAGTGTATCTCTCTCATAATCACTTCCCTCTCAGTGTATCTCTCCCATAATCACTTCCCCCTCAGTGTATCTCTCCCATAATCACTTCCCCCTCAGTGTATCTCTCCCTAATCACTTCCCCCTCAGTGTATCTCTCCCATAATCACTTTCCTCTCAGTGTATCTCTCCCATAATAATTCCCCCTCAGTGTATCTCTCCCATAATCACTTCCCCCTCAGTGTATCTCTCCCATAATCACTTTCCTCTCAGTGTATCTCTCCCATAATAATTCCCCCTCAGTGTATCTCTACCATAATCACTTCCCCCTCAGTGTATCTCTCCGATAATCACTTTCCACTCAGTGTATCTCTCCCATAATAATTCCCCCTCAGTGTATCTCTCCCATAATCACTTCCCTCCTCAGTGTATCTCTACCCATAATCACTTCCCCCTCAGTGTATCTCTCCCATAATCACTTCCCCCTCAGTGTATCTCTCCCATAATCACTTTCCACTCAGTATATCTCTCCCATAATAATTCCCCCTCAGTGTATCTCTCCCATAATCACTTTCCTCTCAGTGTATCTCTACCATAATCACTTCCCCCCTCAGTGTATCTCTCCCATAATCACTTCCCCCTCAGTGTATCTCTCCCATAATCACTTCCCCCTCAGTGTATCTCTCCCATAATCACTTCCCCCTCAGTGTATCTCTCCCATAATCACTTCCCTCTCAGTGTATCTCTCCCATAATCACTTCCCTCTCAGTGTATCTCTCCCATAATAATTCCCCCTCAGTGTATCTCTCCCATAATCACTTTCCTCTCAGTGTATCTCTACCATAATCACTTCCCCCCCTCAGTGTATCTCTCCCATAATCACTTCCCTCTCAGTGTATCTCTCCTATAATCACTTCCCTCTCAGTGTATCTCTCCCATAATCACTTTCCTCTCAGTGTATCTCTACCATAATCACTTCCCCCTCAGTGTATCTCTCCCATAATCACTTCCCTCTCAGTGTATCTCTCCTATAATCACTTCCCTCTCAGTGTATCTCTCCCATAATCACTTCCCCCTCAGTGTATCTCTCCCATAATCACTTTCCTCTCAGTGTATCTCTCCCATAATCACTTCTCTCTCTGTGTATCTCTCCCATAATCACTTTCCTCTCAGTGTATCTCTACCATAATCACTTCCCCCTCAGTGTATCTCTCCCATAATCACTTCCCCCTCAGTGTATCTCTCCCATAATCACTTCCCCCTCAGTGTATCTCTCCCATAATCACTTCCCCCTCAGTGTATCTCTCCCATAATCACTTCCCCCCTCAGTGTATCTCTCCCATAATCACTTCCCTCTCTCAGTGTATCTCTCCCATAATCACTTCCCTCTCAGTGTATCTCTCCTATAATCACTTCCCTCTCATGTATCTCTCCCATAATCACTTCCCCCTCAGTGTATCTCTCCCATAATCACTTCCCCCTCAGTGTATCTCTACCATAATCACTCCCCCCTCAGTGTATCTCTCCCATAATCACTTCCCCCCTCAGTGTATCTCTCCTATAATCACTTCCCCCTCAGTGTATCTCTCCCATAATCACTCCCCCCTCAGTGTATCTCTCCCATAATCACTTCCCCCCTCAGTGTATCTCTACCATAATCACTTCCCCCTCAGTGTATCTCTCCCATTATCACTTCCCCCTCAGTGTATCTCTACCATAATCACTTCCCCCTCAGTGTATCTCTCCCATAATCACTTCTCTCTCTCAGTGTATCTCTCCCATAATCACTTCTCTCTCTTAGTGTATCTCTCCCATAATCACTTCCCCCCTCAGTGTATCTCTCCCATAATCACTTCCCCCTCAGTGTATCTCTCCTATAATCACTTCCCCCTCAGTGTATCTCTCCCATAATCACTCCCCCCTCAGTGTATCTCTCCCATAATCACTTCCCCCTCAGTGTATCTCTCCCATAATCACTTCCCCCTCAGTGTATCTCTCCTATAATCACTTCCCTCTCAGTGTATCTCTCCCATAATCACTTCCCCCTCAGTGTATCTCTACCATAATCACTTCTCTCTCTCAGTGTATCTCTCCTATAATCACTTCCCTCTCAGTGTATCTCTCCCATAATCACTTCCCTCTCAGTGTATCTCTCCCATAATCACTTCCCCCTCAGTGTATCTCTACCATAATCACTTCTCTCTCTCAGTGTATCTCTCCTATAATCACTTCCCTCTCAGTGTATCTCTCCCATAATCACTTCCCCCTCAGTGTATCTCTACCATAATCACTTCCCCCTCAGTGTATCTCTCCCATAATCACTTCCCCCTCAGTGTATCTCTCCCATAATCACTTCCCTCTCTCAGTGTATCTCTCCTATAATCACTTCCCTCAGTGTATCTCTCCTATAATCACTTCCCTCTCAGTGTATCTCTCCCATAATCACTACCCCCTCAGTGTATGTCTCCCATAATCACTTCCCCCTCAGTGTATCTCTCCTATAATCACTTCCCTCTCAGTGTATCTCTCCCATAATCACTACCCCCTCAGTGTATGTCTACCATAATCACTTTCCTCTCAGTGTATCTCTCCTATAATCACTTCCCTCTCAGTGTATCTCTCCCATAATCACTTTCCTCTCAGTGTATCTCTACCATAATCACTTTCCTCTCAGTGTATCTCTCCCATAATAACTTCCCTCTCTCAGTGTATCTCTCCCATAATCACTTCCCTCTCAGTGTATCTCTCCTATAATCACTTCCCTCTCAGTGTATCTCTCCCATAATCACTTCCCCCTCAGTGTATCTCTCCCATAATCACTTCCCCCTCAGTGTATCTCTACCATAATCACTCCCCCCTCAGTGTATCTCTCCCATAATCACTTCCCCCCTCAGTGTATCTCTCCTATAATCACTTCCCCCTCAGTGTATCTCTCCCATAATCACTCCCCCCTCAGTGTATCTCTCCCATAATCACTTCCCCCCTCAGTGTATCTCTACCATAATCACTTCCCCCTCAGTGTATCTCTCCCATTATCACTTCACCCTCAGTGTATCTCTACCATAATCACTTCCCCCTCAGTGTATCTCTCCCATAATCACTTCTCTCTCTCAGTGTATCTCTCCCATAATCACTTCTCTCTCTTAGTGTATCTCTCCCATAATCACTTCCCCCTCAGTGTATCTCTCCCATAATCACTTCCCCCTCAGTGTTTCTCTCCTATAATCACTTCCCCCTCAGTGTATCTCTCCCATAATCACTCCCCCCTCAGTGTATCTCTCCCATAATCACTTCCCCCTCAGTGTATCTCTCCCATAATCACTTCCCCCTCAGTGTATCTCTCCTATAATCACTTCCCTCTCAGTGTATCTCTCCTATAATCACTTCCCCCTCAGTGTATCTCTACCATAATCACTTCTCTCTCTCAGTGTATCTCTCCTATAATCACTTCCCTCTCAGTGTATCTCTCCCATAATCACTTCCCTCTCAGTGTATCTCTCCCATAATCACTTCCCTCTCAGTGTATCTCTCCCATAATCACTTCCCCCTCAGTGTATCTCTACCATAATCACTTCTCTCTCTCAGTGTATCTCTCCTATAATCACTTCCCTCTCAGTGTATCTCTCCCATAATCACTTCCCCCTCAGTGTATCTCTACCATAATCACTTCCCCCTCAGTGTATCTCTCCCATAATCACTTCCCCCTCAGTGTATCTCTCCCATAATCACTTCCCTCTCTCAGTGTATCTCTCCTATAATCACTTCCCTCTCAGTGTATCTCTCCTATAATCACTTCCCTCTCAGTGTTTCTCTCCCATAATCACTACCCCCTCAGTGTATGTCTCCCATAATCACTTCCCCCTCAGTGTATCTCTCCTATAATCACTTCCCTCTCAGTGTATCTCTCCCATAATCACTACCCCCTCAGTGTATGTCTACCATAATCACTTTCCTCTCAGTGTATCTCTCCTATAATCACTTCCCTCTCAGTGTATCTCTCCCATAATCACTTTCCTCTCAGTGTATCTCTACCATAATCACTTTCCTCTCAGTGTATCTCTACCATAATCACTTCCCCCTCAGTGTATCTCTCCCATAATCACTTCCCCCTCAGTGTATCTCTCCGATAATCACTTCCCCCTCAGTGTATCTCTACCATAATCACTTTCCTCTCAGTGTATCTCTACCATAATCACTTCCCCCTCAGTGTATCTCTCCCATAATCACTACCCCCCTCAGTGTATCTCTCCGATAATCACTTCCCCCTCAGTGTATCTCTCCTATAATCACTTCCCTCTCAGTGTATCTCTACCATAATCACTTCCCCCTCAGTGTATCTCTCCCATAATCACTTCCCCCTCAGTGTATCTCTCCCATAATCACTTCCCCCTCAGTGTATCTCTCCCATAATCACTTCCCCCTCAGTGTATCTCTCCCATAATCACTTCCCTCTCTCAGTGTATCTCTCCCATAATCACTTCCCTCTCAGTGTATCTCTCCTATAATCACTTCCCTCTCAGTGTATCTCTCCCATAATCACTTCCCCCTCAGTGTATCTCTCCCAAAATCACTTCCCCCTCAGTGTATCTCTACCATAATCACTCCCCCCTCAGTGTATCTCTCCCATAATCACTTCCCCCCTCAGTGTATCTCTCCTATAATCACTTCCCCCTCAGTGTATCTCTCCCATAATCACTCCCCCCTCAGTGTATCTCTCCCATAATCACTTCCCCCCTCAGTGTATCTCTACCATAATCACTTCCCCCTCAGTGTATCTCTCCCATTATCACTTCCCCCTCAGTGTATCTCTACCATAATCACTTCCCCCTCAGTGTATCTCTCCCATAATCACTTCTCTCTCTCAGTGTATCTCTCCCATAATCACTTCTCTCTCTTAGTGTATCTCTCCCATAATCACTTCCCCCTCAGTGTATCTCTCCCATAATCACTTCCCCCTCAGTGTATCTCTCCTATAATCACTTCCCCCTCAGTGTATCTCTCCCATAATCACTCCCCCCTCAGTGTATCTCTCCCATAATCACTTCCCCCTCAGTGTATCTCTCCCATAATCACTTCCCCCTCAGTGTATCTCTCCTATAATCACTTCCCTCTCAGTGTATCTCTCCCATAATCACTTCCCCCTCAGTGTATCTCTACCATAATCACTTCTCTCTCTCAGTGTATCTCTCCTATAATCACTTCCCTCTCAGTGTATCTCTCCCATAATCACTTCCCTCTCAGTGTATCTCTCCCATAATCACTTCCCCCTCAGTGTATCTCTACCATAATCACTTCTCTCTCTCAGTGTATCTCTCCTATAATCACTTCCCTCTCAGTGTATCTCTCCCATAATCACTTCCCCCTCAGTGTATCTCTACCATAATCACTTCCCCCTCAGTGTATCTCTCCCATAATCACTTCCCCCTCAGTGTATCTCTCCCATAATCACTTCCCTCTCTCAGTGTATCTCTCCTATAATCACTTCCCTCAGTGTATCTCTCCTATAATCACTTCCCTCTCAGTGTATCTCTCCCATAATCACTACCCCCTCAGTGTATGTCTCCCATAATCACTTCCCCCTCAGTGTATCTCTCCTATAATCACTTCCCTCTCAGTGTATCTCTCCCATAATCACTACCCCCTCAGTGTATGTCTACCATAATCACTTTCCTCTCAGTGTATCTCTCCTATAATCACTTCCCTCTCAGTGTATCTCTCCCATAATCACTTTCCTCTCAGTGTATCTCTACCATAATAACTTTCCTCTCAGTGTATCTCTCCCATAATCACTTCCCTCTCTCAGTGTATCTCTCCCATAATCACTTCCCTCTCAGTGTATCTCTCCTATAATCACTTCCCTCTCAGTGTATCTCTCCCATAATCACTTCCCCCTCAGTGTATCTCTCCCATAATCACTTCCCCCTCAGTGTATCTCTACCATAATCACTCCCCCCTCAGTGTATCTCTCCCATAATCACTTCCCCCCTCAGTGTATCTCTCCTATAATCACTTCCCCCTCAGTGTATCTCTCCCATAATCACTCCCCCCTCAGTGTATCTCTCCCATAATCACTTCCCCCCTCAGTGTATCTCTCCCATAATCACTTCCCCCCTCAGTGTATCTCTACCATAATCACTTCCCCCTCAGTGTATCTCTCCCATTATCACTTCACCCTCAGTGTATCTCTACCATAATCACTTCCCCCTCAGTGTATCCCTCCCATAATCACTTCTCTCTCTCAGTGTATCTCTCCCATAATCACTTCTCTCTCTTAGTGTATCTCTCCCATAATCACTTCCCCCTCAGTGTATCTCTCCCATAATCACTTCCCCCTCAGTGTATCTCTCCTATAATCACTTCCCCCTCAGTGTATCTCTCCCATAATCACTCCCCCCTCAGTGTATCTCTCCCATAATCACTTCCCCCTCAGTGTATATCTCCCATAATCACTTCCCCCTCAGTGTATCTCTCCTATAATCACTTCCCTCTCAGTGTATCTCTCCTATAATCACTTCCCCCTCAGTGTATCTCTACCATAATCACTTCTCTCTCTCTGTGTATCTCTCCTATAATCACTTCCCTCTCAGTGTATCTCTCCCATAATCACTTCCCTCTCAGTGTATCTCTCCCATAATCACTTCCCTCTCAGTGTATCTCTCCCATAATCACTTCCCCCTCAGTGTATCTCTACCATAATCACTTCTCTCTCTCAGTGTATCTCTCCTATAATCACTTCCCTCTCAGTGTATCTCTCCCATAATCACTTCCCCCTCAGTGTATCTCTACCATAATCACTTCCCCCTCAGTGTATCTCTCCCATAATCACTTCCCCCTCAGTGTATCTCTCCCATAATCACTTCCCTATCTCAGTGTATCTCTCCTATAATCACTTCCCTCTCAGTGTATCTCTCCTATAATCACTTCCCTCTCAGTGTATCTCTCCCATAATCACTACCCCCTCAGTGTATGTCTCCCATAATCACTTCCCCCTCAGTGTATCTCTCCTATAATCACTTCCCTCTCAGTGTATCTCTCCCATAATCACTACCCCCTCAGTGTATGTCTACCATAATCACTTTCCTCTCAGTGTATCTCTCCTATAATCACTTCCCTCTCAGTGTATCTCTCCCATAATCACTTTCCTCTCAGTGTATCTCTACCATAATCACTTTCCTCTCAGTGTATCTCTACCATAATCACTTCCCCCTCAGTGTATCTCTCCCATAATCACTTCCCCCTCAGTGTATCTCTCCGATAATCACTTCCCCCTCAGTGTATCTCTACCATAATCACTTTCCTCTCAGTGTATCTCTACCATAATCACTTCCCCCTCAGTGTATCTCTCCCATAATCACTACCCCCTCAGTGTATCTCTCCGATAATCACTTCCCCCTCAGTGTATCTCTCCTATAATCACTTCCCTCTCAGTGTATCTCTCCGATAATCACTTTCCACTCAGTGTATCTCTCCCATAATCACTTCCCCTCAGTGTATCTCTCCCATAATAATTCCCCCCTTCTTGGTAATCCAGAGATGATATCGGAATAATGTATATTACCTCACATTTATAGTGCAATTAAAGTATTGGAACCAGCTGCAATTTGGTATTTTAAAAAAAAAAAAAAAACCTACCCTATAAATGGACGTGTTATTTTAGGTTTCAAAATAAAGAGACTATTCTTTGCAGCATATAGTGCTAAGGAACTTTTGAAGTCCCTTTACATTTTTCTATTAGATTAAAGGGTTAAGGTCTGTAATGGGCATTTCATCTTGTGTATTCACACATCGAATCAACAAATACAGCATGGGTAACACACCGCAGTGACTCTAGCATAAAAAGAAAATCAATACCTAGTAAGCTCCACAAGAGGGCACACAATGACAAAAATAATAAAATTTGACTTTCTGGTTTAGTTTAAATGAACAATTATACATTCAGGGTAGATTACAAGTGGAGCGTTATTTAGCGCTTTCATTCGAGAGCTAACACAGACAGAAGTAAAGTTTTGGTGTGCTCAGGTTAGCACTTGTATTACAAGTTGAAAGTAAAAAATTTCCGTGCAAGCGAAAATGACACACGTTAACTGAAGGACTTCGGATATCGCAATCCCATTAACTTCTTCTCCCCATAGACTTTAATGGAGCGCACTTTAAAAACAAAAAAAAAAGTAACACCTATTTCTCGCAATAGAAAATGCTTTCATTTCATTCAATTTAGATTTGTGTAAACTCTTTACAATACTAAAATTTATATGCATTATACAGGAAAATGCATATCATATAAACATTGTATATACATGCATCGACATAGCTCATATAGTTATAATAGGGAGATGTTTTCTTTGTCTTTATTAGTCAGGTAGATTGCAGACATTACGTAGGAGTAGGTGTTCTGTGGGAGTTAGCTGGGCATTCCAGGAGGATTAACATGTACTTTGATTGGGATACATTGCCAGTAGTGCTATATATTCCAGTCTCCGTACAGGTACAGGTTACGTGTAGGATGTCAGCCATGTTTTACAGTGTGAGGCAGGTAGTGTAGGTTTAGTTACAGTTAAAGTGAATGTAAAGTTTCATGAATGAGTGCCCGTTTTTTAAAAATGCTATTAAAAACAGGGGCACTTTTATTTATAAACTTTAAATTGCAGCGTTTTTTTTTTTTTTTTAAATACTTACCTTTTTCGTTCATTTTTGAAAGTCCAAGAAGAGGATACAGCCATAATGGAATGAGCTATAATTCTCTCAGGAGGCTGCTGTCCAGCAGTCTCACAATTAAAACGAATCATACGTATCAACCAGAGGAAGAGAGAAGTAGAAGTGGCCTTCTGACCCTTACGCTTTCCTGAGAAACAAACTAACAGGGCAGTAGACTGGTGAAAATCCTTAGTCGCCTTTAGGTAGAATTTTAGAGCATGCACAACATCCAAGTTGTGCAACAGACATTTTTTATGAGAAGAAGGATTGGGACAGAGAGAAGGAACAGCAATTTCCTGATTAATATTTCTATCTGAAACCACTTTA